>NC_056731.1:1817984871-1818047371 GCF_019279795.1 Protopterus annectens
CACTGCCATTATGGAAATCAGTGATAGAACTTATAATCCTCTGCATGGAGATGGCAATGCAGGCACTGCGTGCCACCACAGTCAATAATATTGCTTTCTCTGGACTCCATGTCTCCATAGAGTTGCTGATAATACCATACAATAGCCTTCTGAATGCCTAGTAACACAAGAGTCAGCTTCATGCTGGAATGTGTAGCAGTAGCTTGTGCCTGGATGACATTCCTGAACATCTGCTGATTGGTCCTGAGCACTACCCATATGTCAAGGACTGCCCATGACATGTGACAGTATCAAGCACCCCTATGAGTCTGCACTGTGGTGGCCATATCCTGTGTGTGTGTGTTTGTGCTTGTTGCGTAACTCTGAAGCAAAAAGATACAATAACCTTGAATCGGCAATCATGCTGTGTGTAAAATAAAGCAACTAATAAACTTCTGAATGCCACGCAGAATGTAAAACCAAGAAAGTAATGGAGCCCTGCTGTAAATTATTTTACAACTTTTTACTGAAATCAATTAAACCAAGTACTTTAATTTATAAAATTCGCAAGGAACTTCATCAGAAAATTCATTACACAAAACAACATTACATTTAAAAAGGAACGCACCATGGTCATGTAAAAAGTCAAACCAAGTTATTCAAGTAAACACACTATAATATTTTCAAAATCGAAAACTTTTACCTAAACAAATAATACAATAAATTTTCAATAATTCAAATCATTAAGACTTTAAGCCTTAAGATACTGTTAATGGATATATATGAGTACAAACCTGGCAATTGTGATGCATTTAAACACAATTTCCATTTTAGTTCATGTGATTCAAGAAAATCTTGCCACTTAGCTGCCCTCTCATTAATCATCACCTTCTCAATAATTGAAAAAACTAAATTTTAGAATAAAAATTTGAAATAACATTGTGACTAGATAAAGAATTATTTTCATTGTTTTTTTTTGACATAATTATGTTCATAAATATTATCCTTTAGGGCAAGCTCTGTTTTACCAACATAAAAAGCAGTACAGGAGTGGCATACTGCCAAGTACACCACACCCTTGGTAAAACATCTAAAATTACCCAAACATTTAACACAACACCACCTTCTAGTGCACTGCTAGGACATATAATTACTTCACTATTTTCTAGTGTGAAAGAACACCGATTACACATTACGCATTTTTCATAACTCCAAATGACGTTGGGTACTGTTTCTTTTCTAAAATATTCTTCATATTCAGTTTCTTTTTATATACAAACAAGGGTTTTTCTCCCAAACATTGTAATGATCCTGTCACTTTAAAAACACTCTTCCAATTTTTTATAATGTAACTTGGTGAAGCCCCCTAGTGTAGGACAAAACCATTGGTCTGGTAAAATCATTTAGATTCTTATTTGTTTTGCTTCGCTTGTTGAAGCATGAAGAGGGATCTAAAAGAATAGGTTTAAAATCCCCCACAATATGTCTCAAAACCTCATCAATGACAGGATCTAAAATATTGTAAGGATAACCCTGGTCCTGAAACATCTTTTTGACAACCTGAACTTCATCCAAAAGTAATGTATCATCAAATTTTAGCCAGAAAACCCTAACCAATTGCCCTTTAAATAAATTCCTTTTTTGACCAAGTGGGTGACAACTTGGAAAATGAAGATACCCATTGGAAAAAGTTTGTTTTTGGTAAATGTTAGAGACAAATCTATTATCTTCAACATCCTTAGTAATTACTACATGTAGAAAATTTATTTCATTAAAATTTGTCTCAGTGGTAAATTTTAAGAAACCAATGGTGCTGTTAATATAAGAAAAAAAATCCTCATATTCGTCTTTGTTTCCTTTCCATAGGATAAAAGTACTATTTTATCCATAAAAGATACTACTGAAAACAAACTTAGTCTCCTGAAAATACATGATTAAATTTACAATCGCAGGGGTTGAGGATGCATCCATAGCTGCCCCTGCATGAGATGAAAATATTCACCCTCAAAAAATACATAGTTACACTTCAATATCATCTCCATACAGCCCTCCAGCAGAATTATATTTTGATGCTTTAGCCATTCAATCTTAAGAAGTATTTCATGAAACCACTCCATCTCTAACTCTTGGGATATAACTAAAAAAGAATTTTAACATCTACAGTGGCCAACAGATAATCCTTAGAACATGTAATACCCACTATTTCTGACAAAAGGTGCCATGAATCCCTAAGAATATGGTGAATAGATCAAACAAAAATTTCAAAACCCCTTTCATTTTGTTGAGATAGCCACACTGCAATGGCTGCTTCTTCAAGTGTTCCACAGACAGCACCTGATTAGTGCATGAAGGAGAGCAAAATACTGTGTCTTCTTCACGGCCAGTACAAGGAGTGATTGGGGGGGGGGGGGCTTATGATTGCCCTTAATTCATTTTTATGTATTTTTTTTTTGTTCCATGCCCCAGCTGACCATCGACTGCTTTGCTGCTCTCTTGTGGCTCCCCTGCTCTCAAATGATGGTGCCCAATGGGAGGGGAAGGGTCTGAAAATTGTTGGCCCCTGACTGAGGCCATCATATGGAAATCAAGGGATAGGATCAACGATCTGAGCTAGCAGCAGTCAACATCAGATGTACTGGTGAAAGTTCTTTTCTAAACACTACTCCTTCCTTGTTTGCTAATATTTTATGGAGTAGGCAGAATGAGGCATGAGATGTGAGCTATGAGGAAGTGCCTGTCTTGAACCCTAGAATAGCCACACCTCCTCAGACCATCCAGATGTTCCATTGTGGGAGTCTTCCCAAATCCTGGCCTCCACTAGGACCTATGTGATCCTTATTCTATAGGTCCATAGAGGTCCATATGTAAGTATTAGACTAGCTGCTCTTGTGGGCTGTTTTAAGCCTAGCCAATTTCTCTTTCATAGGAGAAAATCAAACCCTGTACCTTGAGACTGTGAGGTAAACACCTTAACTGTTATGTCAACATTCACACCCCCCCCCCCACTGATAGGCATCCCAGTCCTTCCTGACAGCTCTGACAAGCACGTGAGCACTTGTATTTATTCAGATCACCTGTGCATTAATCATGACCTAATCCCTCTACTCCACTGAGCTAGCATGCCCTTTCTGTAAAGCTGATGTCATGTGTGATCCATCTGAGGCTTGGGCAAGGGTCATGGCATACCCAGGATTTGAAGTAGAGAGCATTGCAAGCACAGGTAAGATGAGCTATGGTGCTTTTACTCTGAAGATCCCTAAACGTGAGAGGCACAGGTGAGACAACAACACCATACATGGTACTGCATTTGGTATTGTGCATTGTTTTATTTATTGAATTTGTTGACTGTCCTGCATTGATTTGTTCTTCCTACTTACTAATCTCTTTATCATATACCATTGGTATTTTATGGAGGTGCTATACAGCATTGTTAGTGTCTTGTATAGATTTATTCCTTGTAGCTGCAGGTCTTTTTATAATATTTAATTGATTATTGTGATGGGTATTGAGGAGAGTTCCTAAGTAGTGCAGTTGTAGAGGTCAAATTCAAGGTGCCACTATGCTTTGAGGTATTTTGTCATGTGCACCAGGGTAATATATCAGAGTAGATCTGTATATTTATGTTAAGGGGCTGCATACCTGACTTCATACTGGCCATTGGGGAAGGGGCATCGGTTTCAGAGGATTAGGCCGTATGTTTTGTGCAACTATGGACCACTCAACTGTCACAGTTTACTCATTTTTCCCTTTCTGGTTTAGCATGGGCATAATGGGTTCCGACCCATGTGGGTTGCTGTAGGAGACAGAAAAGACAGTGGCAATGCTGGGTTGTACTAGTTTCTTATACTGTCCTGTTTTATATAACACTTGCAGTTAATGTTCTGTTCATTTATGGCATCTTCCCCATCATCTCTGCAAACTATAGGTCCATCAGAAAACATGACTGAGCCGACACTTCAAACAATAGCTCACCCCTGTGGTGGCTGTAGCTGGGGAGGGTAATAGTTCTGGTAGTACCTCTCTGGGGAGGTGTTGCCCTCTAACTGGCAGGTAACATATCCATTGTCTATAATGACCCAGCCACAGCTTGATTAGATGGTGGTGTCCTTGGCTGAGAGGGAGATAGGCATATGACTCAATGTAGTGGAGTAGATCCTGATCAGGTTACTTGAGTAGCCCTAATCATTAGAGTACCATAAGGGGACCTCTCCATATCACTGGCCATGCAGTCTTTTGGCGACAGGTCAATATACTCCCCCCCCACAGGCCAGAAAGTAGCTTGCATGTGACCTGTACTCTACTCTAACCATAGCCTGTTGTACTCCATTTTTATTGAATGCAACACCACATCATATGCATTGTTCCATCCTCTTCCTCATCTGGTTTCCATCTTCTGTATGTCTGCATCTATCCCATGCATACCTCTCAACCTGGTAACATCAAAAATCTGGACAAGGCCCATGAAAAATAGGTACAAATCTGTATGCTGATTAGCATGCAATTTGCATACATAATTATGTAACCCCACCCACTCCAATGGAATTGTGGGATACCAACTTTCAAGTGCAAACTGAACAGACAACCAAAATATGGCACCAGAGTCCTCCTGCAGCCATTCTAATGTTCCATTACCTGGCAATTTCACCTCATTTACCATAAACACTACTGTGTGCATGCTGCTTTAGTAATACAATGGTTATTTGGATTTTTACATTTTACAGACCAATTCACAAACACCAGTAGACACCTACCAAACAAAGCAACACTGTCTCACAACGAAAATAGACTTGGCATTAAAACGTCTCTGCCCTTGAAACCCACATTCATTGAAACTGCATTGAAACCTACACCACATTCAAAGAAAATGCATTTGGCCAGTGTTGGATAAAGATTACCTTTGGGCTGTTTTCAAATCATTGGCCCCTTGCACACAAAACAAGAAACATACATGTTTTCTTTGATACACCCTCCTGACTTTATTAAATTATATTCCTTGCATAATACAGCACACTTGTTAGACAGAGCACATTTTACATTTATTGTTTGAACATTTTTCCAATAGGCTGTAGGCAATGAAACAAAATGCATAAACCAATAATGACAAAACTGCCCAATTCAGAACATTTCCATCGTAAAAGTCTACTTCCAGTGTGTCCACACCCACACTATAAATAGAATGACAGTAGTGTAATCTTGCACAGCTTTTCACACTTATTTTCAATTTCAGTTTTTTTGGGGGGGTACAAAAGGCCAAAAACTAGGTACACATTTTAAACATTGCTTGTCTACTTTTGGAAAGTTGCTAGAATAAAATGTGCTACAACCATGCATTTCACTGACAAATCTCAAACCCAGGACCCTGTACACTACAGTCAGAGCAACATACCACTATGCCAAATCAACAGTTTCCTGAAAGACAGGAAGACTGAAACTTAAATGGCTATCATTTAGTGAATTCAGTTCTCACTTGTCACCATAGTTCTCAACCTCTTAGCACAAAAAACCTGGGCAAAGCCAATAATGGGGGAATACAGAATTCAGTTCTCACAGTTGTCACCATAGCTCTCAACCTCTTAGCACAAAAAAGCAGGACAAAGCCAATAATGGGGGAATAGAGAATTCAGTTCTCACTTGTCACCATAGTCATAAATCTGCAGGATTAGAATAAGAAAGCATTTTACTAAAACTATCTGGAGTAGAAAATTCACATCTCCACAATGACAACTGATCTGGAAGACAGTGTTTACTGTTAACCTATGCAAATCTTCCTCTTCTTCCCACCCCAGCTTTAATCTTTTAGCTTATTTGTATATTTATTTTTGTACACTCTTGCCAGTTTCTAACTTGCTTCAACTCTAACCACACTGTCTATATGAATATATGCACACACTCAGTGAAGCACTCTGACTCATCCTGGCCTTACCAGGCAGCTCTCGGTGTCTAATGTATAATTCAGACAATAGGTATTGACTTGTGATGTTGTTATTTTCTGCTGTAATGTTGCAGTTCATATTTATGAAATGAGTATTGTACTGAGCCACTGTATATGTTCCTAATACTATAGTTTGTAAACAGCTGTTTTTGGTTTTAGCTGAACAGGGTCCAGTTTGGACCAGACCACAAGGAAACAGTAAATAAAGAAAATGAGCCTTAAGATAATCTGAATTTTTAAACTGATAAGACAACATTAATTTCAGTGACATTACCAATGAAGAACTTGATATTGTACATTCAAATATATCTCTCAAAGATCCCTTGTTATTTGCAGGGAAAACATATTAGACTATTTTGAACTGTCAAAAGAAATAGTATTAGTAATCTGGTAATGCATTTAAAATAAATTCACACATTATACCAATGGTTCGTAGATCTCCCCCACCAACACACACACACACACACACACACACACACACCCACACACACACACACACACACACACACACACACACACACACACACACACACACAGATATGGCAAAGAGTCATAAAGCCTCAGAACTCAGTGCTAACTAAAATATTTATTTTTCTTTACACAGTCACAAAAATGGCCCAAAGTTATTCCCCTTGACTATGAATTTTGAGATAGCAAGCTCTGCTGTATAACTTTGTCTTTTCTTTGCCTTCAGGTATGGCATACCATTATAAAATGAATACACAAACTGTATTTAACCCCTGCCTGGAAGTCAGACTGAAGGACTAAACCACAAATTACACAGGAAAATTTTAGCAGTCCCAACTGAAATAGCAACTTCTCTTGGTTTGCTAATCTTTGACTAGGATACCCTGTCACACCTTAAGACAATTGCATTCACCGACTTTAAAAAGCAAAGAAAATCATGCTGCGTTCAGTAACAGCTTAATTCTACTGTACCTTCTGTCTGCTCGCTCTGCAGTTAAAAGCGTATGGCTAATCCTCCTGCAACAGACACGTGGCTTTCAGCTCTGCAGTTGAAGAAATCCTGCCCAAACGGCAGCTAGCTAGGGCATTCATTTAGTATAGTATTAGTAACAGTTACAGTACGAGTCCGACTTGGCTTAAAAAGTAAAGTAAATGTATGTATTCTAATCCTCCTGTGACAGACGTGCACCATAGATATCCTGTGTTCTGGTCCAGTATTCAAACAGATGCGCGGCATGCTGACGGAGCTGACGTCATCGCACACGTGATGATGTCAGCTCAGAAAGCGCGAAAATAAAAAAAAAATAGATTTAAAAATCAGAAATAATGGGGTGCCACTCGGAAATCGTGGCGCCCCATTATTGGGACCCCAAAACTCAGTAAAAAATGAGTAATTCGGGACAGTTGAGAGGTCTGATCCCATGTCTCCCCTTCCTTGTGTGTGAACATCCAGTCCTATATATCATCCTTGCTCTGTGCTTGTCTGTTTGCTCCTAAGCACACATCTTCTCCCTTGTTCCTTTCCCTATTTTAGTGACAATTTCTCCACACCCCTTAACTTTATAAAAGTAAAAGGGCATCCCACAACAATATTTCCCTGCTTCCTCAAGCCTCCACTCTCTTACATATTACCTTTCTGTGTTTTTTTCCTCTGATTTCAATTTTCCGCCTTTTCTACTTTCCCATACCCCCATTCATGAAACTATGGTAGAGTCTGAAAGAGCTGTCCAGTAAAGCCTTGACATTTTTTATTTTATTCCTTAAATGCAAAGTTTAGTTCCCATCAACTCTGTCATTTCACAGGTGATTAACCTTAGGTGACCTGTTACAATGTCTGTGTGATTCACAAGAGACACAGCTTTATTTTCTTTTCTAGTTTAAATGTACAATAGGAAACACAATGCAGTTAACACTGTAATGAAAATACACCTCAATATTCAAAATAGAAGAAAGCAATATAGCAACACAAAATACAAGAAAGCAATATACAGGAAAACAAACTAACCTTTTCCCCAGAGCAGTCTATAGCAGAACTGTTGCTGATATGTGTCAATAGCTCAAGGAATTTTATGGTTATAGTATAGACTTATACACATCAAGCATTCACAGGCTGCCCCAGTTTGTTAAGGACATAGGTGAAAGCACAAGCAGAGGTCTTGATGAGATTAGAACTCATGATTCCTGGTTTATATGAAATCAATGCTGTAACCCCTGAGCTACAAGACCAGGTGCACATGTGCTTGTGCATGCACCCTATGTAAAACTGTAAATGCCTATTTGCTATTGCTGTATGTGCATATATTATGCTTTCTGTAGCTCTGCAGGCAAAAGTCCTGCAATGCACTATGGGCAGCAGGCTATATTACATATGCAGCCAGAGTCTGTAATAACCTTCTCCCTCCAGATATGAGGCTTTAAAACCATGTATACTGCCACTGCAAGAATGTCTCAGATACCTATATTTCTTTCCATACACTTGTGTGTATCTTTGTCACTGCATGTCTGTTTTTGTTTGCTTAACTGGTGTGCTGATGTTCATCGTGCATACAGCTGCAGTAATCACAGATGGGTTTTCAGCTGTCAGGCGGTCCCTCGGTCGGCCGAATTCCAAAGTCTTGGTCCGGCGTCGGTTGTCGTCGCTTACTCTTCTGACGTCAGTAAGGCCAGAGTATATAAGACACAGCCGACGCCATGTTCTTCAGTCTTTTTTGCCACGCGGTGCCCGAAGCAGAAGCAGTTCGCAAGTGCCGGTCGGCCAGCTCCTGAATTACGAAAAAATTGGAACCGAAGTCTTCATTAAAGCTAAGTACCCCGTTGGGGAAACTTTTCTTGCCTCAGACCGATGTCAGAAAAAGTTAATAATTGTATTTCTTGTAGGAAGCAAATACCGCATAAGGATTTCCATTCCCTTTGCATACCTTGTTTGGGCCCAGACCACGACGTCTCGGACTGTCGCTTTTGCGCTACCTTCAATAAATGCACTATCAAGCGTCGGGTGGAGTTCGCCCAACACTACTTTGGTAAAGCTTTTGATTATAAAATGTCGTCGGACACTCCGACTACCGTTTTGTCCAAAAAACGCAAGGAAAAGGACTGACACGCGAGACCCGCGGTCCCCGCCGACACCACGCCAAAACAGGCTACACGTGGTCCGGTTCTCAGCGAGACGCCTTTGCAGTCCCTGACTACCGACGACACTCCTTTGGCGGTGTCCTCTGTACCCGAGACCGCTGGGTCCTCGGCCCTTTCCCAGACTACAACCGAAGCCCCTGCTAATGTCGAGCCTACTAATGTGGACAGGTCCACCTCCACCCATGGTGTATTTAGGCTCTTATCTTCTTTTTCAATTAAGGCCTTTACTAAATCCAAAGCAGCCAGGCATCCCACGAGGCCTGTTGCACAGGGCCCATCTCCTGGACCCATGCCTAAGAAACAGATGCTTAAAATGGCTGAGGATTTAATTACTCTTATCAGAGGTTCTCAGCCCCCTCCTGACAAGAGACCCAGAGTGGAGGAAGAATCTCCCTCTTCTGATCAGGGATCCATTTTATCAGAACATTCTGATGCAGAGGAACACTCTTACTCCCCTTTTGAGGATTCGGATGCAGAACAGTCCATTCCTTCTGTATCCGCTCCTGAGGATTTTTCTTTTGGGGAAACCTTGCACACCTTGAGGGAACACTTCCATTGGGAAGGCCAAGACTTTTCAGATGCCAAGAAAAGACTTAGGGAATATCTTTGGTTACCTCAGCACAGACCTCTGGCTATACCCCCTGTTTTGGATGTACTGGATGATGTCTATTCGGAGGCTTGCCTTAACCCTGATTCTCTGCCTCCTGCACCAGTAAAACCTGATAGGTATTACAGAGTACCCAGCTCTCACCAATTTCTCTACAAAGGCCATAATGCTGACCCTGAAACCATTTCACATGGCCCCAAGGGATTAAAGGTCTCCACTGCCAAGAATCCACTTCCTGCAGAAAGGGAATCCAGATCTCTAGAAAGGTGGGGTAAAAAGGTATATACCTCAGCCACCCTAGCCATGAGGGCCTTAAACTGTCAGTTTCATATGATTAAATATCAACAGTACCTGTTATCACAATTAAGGAACAAAATGTCTCAACCTGAACAACCAGATTTAAAAGAGTTACAGGATATGATGCATAGTGTGGAGCAAGTGGGTAAACACACCTTACAATGTGGTTATGATGCCCTAGAGGCTTCCAGTAGAGTGGCTGCTACAGGATCAGTCATTCGCAGACATGCCTGGCTTAGGGAACAAAATTTGCCTGATCATGTGAAAGCTAAACTTCTTGATGCTCCTTTACAAAAGGATGTACTATTTGGTACTAATGCTGAGGAGATACTACGGAAAATGGAAGAAAAAGCCAAATCTATGCAAACTGTCAAAGCTTTCTTACAGGTCCAGCCACCACGTTTTAGCAGAAATTGGCCTTCAAAAAACTGGTCCTTTCCAGCCACTGACAAGCCCCAAAGAGGTAGATACAGACGCACAAGGGGCAGAGGGCAATCACAAGGATCATATAGAGGCAGACAATGGCAATCTCCAGCACCAAGAGGTGGTGAAGACAGTGCACAACAATACAGGAAGCAAACCCAATGACTCCCTCATTTCCATGCCAAGCAAGTCTCAGCTGGCAGCACCTTTGGGAGGGAAACTAGCATTATTTTCAAGCAATTGGCATATTGTCACAACAGACAAATGGATACTGGACATTATAAACAGAGGCTACAAATTTCAATTTCACACTCTTCCAAAAATGAGAGGCATGCCAAACCTGCCACAAAATCAAAAAGCAGAAGCACAACTGCAAATTTCAAAGCTCCTAAACATGAGAGCTATACAAAAGGTACCTACGCACCAACAAGGTCAAGGTTTTTATTCAAGACTTTTTCTGGTACCAAGAAAAGGAACCGACTGGAGACCCATTCTGGACTTATCCATCCTAAACACATTCCTACTCGTACCAAAATTCAAGATGCTCACATTACAGCAACTTCTTCCCATGCTGGGCAAGGAGTTTTGGCTGGTAACATTGGACCTCAAGGAGGCATACCTGCATGTCCCAATCAGACAAAGCTGCAGAAGATACCTCAGATTTCTTGCAGGTTCAATCCACTATCAATTCTCTGCATTGCCCTTTGGCTTATCTACTGCGCCCAGAGTATTCACAAAGTGCCTGGCATCAGTGATTGCCTACTGCAGACTTCAAGGGATACAAATTTACCCTTATCTGGATGACTGCCTGATCCAAGCGGACAGCAAACACATACTACTGGAACATCTGGCATATGTGACACGGTTACTGCTTTCTCTGGGATATACCATCAACAAGGAGAAATCAAGGCTAACACCATCTCAGAAAATAACCTTCCTGGGTGCCAACTTGGACACAAACACCCAGATGGCATATCTTACGCCAGAAAAACAAGGGCAACTATCTCAATACTTCGAAACACTAGCAAAAAGTACCAGGCTTACTGCAAGGAAAATCCTGCAGGCTCTGGGATTCATGGCATCTTGCATTCTTCTAATCCCATGTGCAAAGCTGCATATGAGGAAACTTCAATGGTACCTAAAAAATCTATGGTCTCAACACAGTCACAGTTTGGAAGCAATTATACCAATAATTCCATGTTTGCAAAAGGAATTTCTATGGTGGGCCCAAGCATGTCAAGTAAACACAGGCCTTCCATTCTGCAAGCCTCAAGCAAAACAAGTCATAACCACAGACGCCTCAGATTACGCCTGGGGGGCGCACATGAAGGACAGGTGCATTCAAGGCAGATGGTCCCAAAAGGAAAAGCACCTTCACATCAATCAAAAAGAAATGCTAGCAGTAATAAATGCAATTATAGCTTTCAAGGACTTCCTACATCCAGGACAATTACTGATAAGAACAGACAACACCACAGTAATGTGGTACATAAACAAACAAGGAGGAACACATTCATACCCCTTGTGCAGACTAGCCATGACTCTTTGGAACTTGGCTCTGGAAAGACAAATCGAACTTCAAGCACAGTACTTGCCAGGACTGGAAAACACACTGGCAGACACTCTAAGCAGAAATATGACAGATCCACACAAATGGAAATTGCATCCTCAGGTGTTTACAGAGATAATCCAAGCATGGGGGAGGCCAGACATAGATCTTTTTGCCTCCCACAGGAACCATCAATTGAAAAAGTTTTGTTCAAGGACCTTTCATCCAAAGGCCTGGAAAGTGGACGCCCTTTCATTCAGTTGGACAGCATGGACAGTTTATGCATTCCCACCTCTGCCTCTTCTGCCCAAGGTGCTTTTGAAAGCAAGAACAGACAAACCGAGGATGATACTGATTGCTTCAGATTGGCCAAGGCAACACTGGTATCCACTCCTGAGGAGCCTAACACATACTCCTTCCTGGTCCCTGCCTCTAATGCCTCTTCTGCTGACTCAGAACAGCTACAAAACTCTTCACAGTCAGCTGAAAACACTCAACCTCACTGCATGGAAAATTCCTTAACACCACAACAGACCCTACTCTCCAAGGAGGTGCAGGATGTCATTTTGGAGGCCAGAAGACCATCTACTAGAAAAGCTTACTCCGCAAAATGGAAGCGGTTTTGCTGTTGGAATGAGAAAAGAGGCCAGGACCCTAGAAAATTGAACTTGCCTCAGGTTTTACAGTACCTAGCTGAACTGCTGAACAGTGGACTTTCATTTTCTTCCATAAAAATACATGCCTCAGCCATTTCTGCAGAATTCAACACGGATCCTCCTTTATTCTCTCACCCACTCTTACGACAGTTCCTCAGAGGGGCTAAGAATATAAGACCTCCAAGGAAGCAACCAATACCAGCCTGGGACCTTAATTACATACTAGAAAAATTAACATTGCCTCCTTTTGAACCTGCTGCCTCAACAGATTTGCAATATTTGTCCTGGAAAACAGCTTTCCTTCTGGCCATCACTTCAGCTCGTAGGGTTTCTGAACTACAGGCCCTCATGGTGGTGCAGCCCTTCCTCATCTTCCATCAGGACAGGGTTTCCCTTCGTACCAACCCATCTTTTATGCCAAAAGTGGTATCCAGGGTAGCCTTAAATCAAGCCATACACCTACCTACCTTTTATCCTAACCCTCAAAACAAAGGGGAAAGGCTGCTTCACTCTTTAGACATCCATAGGCAGCTACGTTATTATTTGGACAGAACAAAGTCCTTCAGGAAATCAGAACAACTTTTGTGTCCTATGCGTAGGGGCTCAAGGAAACCAGTTACAAAACAGACCATTTCCAAGTGGATTGGCCACTGCATACGGTTTTGTTATTCCTATCATGGGAAATCTGTCCCTACTGGTATCAGATCTCACTCCACCAGGGCCACAGCCACCTCTACAGCCTTCCTCAGAGGTGTTCCTACTAAAGATATTTTGGAGGCAGCCACTTGGAGTTCTGTACATACCTTCACAAAACACTACCACCTGCCCTTATATTCCAGAACAAGAGCAGGCTTTGCCACTGCTGTTTTGCAGGGCATTCTGGCTCAACCCAGTTCCTCATAGTACCTACCACCCTATGCATAGCTTTGGGACTCTACCCATCTGTGATTACTGCAGCTGTATGCACGATGAACATAGTACAGTTTTGTACCTACCATAAATGTAGATGTTCAAGTGCTAATACAGCTGCAGTACAGGTTTCCCTCCCTCCTTCCCCACTTGGTAAAGGCATGGGGCCTAACAACCTCTTCATACCACCTGACTGGGTTATCCTGCTATGTTTTATTTGCTTGCTTACACTGATTTTGCATTACATTGCATTGCTTGCATATGTAGATAAGCCTTATTTATGTATTGCCTTCCTTTTGGGGGCACCTGACATCTGGGGCAAGAAAGACTGAAGAACATGGCGTCGGCTGTGTCTTATATACTCTGGCCTTACTGACATCAGAAGAGTAAGCGACAACAACCGACGCCGGACCAAGACTTTGGAATTCGGCCGACCGAGGGACCGCCTGATGGCTGAAAACCCATCTGTGATTACTGCAGCTGTATTAGCACTCGAACATCTACATTTATGGTAGGTACAAAACTGTACTTTCTCCTTATCAGTAGATGGGCAGTGCAGTTCATTTCAATCTGCATCATGAATTTATTCGTATTTGTAATTGCACCAGTCACTGCCATGTTCTGTTACAAAGATATACAGCCTGGGCACAATTGTGGTGCACTATTATCCTAGCTAAATCACAGTTTATTTTTGAATATGTAACATTTCCATTGTGTGTTTACAGTTCACTCATATGCATATTCATATATTATTGTATGCCTCATGCTTTAATGTTTATAAAGTATGTGTGCTTATGCATGCAGGCCATTGGTAATGTAGTATTTCAGCTAGAAATGTAAATCCAGGAGATGCATTAGGAGTTTATCCATTCCCTTTAAACCCTCCCCCAGATTCTCAAAAGCAGGCAATATGTCTGCCGTGCGATCCAGGAGCAGCCTGCAAGGGTGTGCACGAGCGCTCCTGCACTAATCTTGCACGGACTAAGCTCTGGTATGGAAATCACCCAATTTGCAGGTGAAATCCATGCAAATGAGGTGATATTGCAATCCAGGAAGCTCGCAACAGTCCGTGCAAGACTTGTGCTATCTGCAGAAATGTACTTGGTTAGTAACTGAGTACATTTCTACAAAATCCTAAACGGAGCTATGACAGCTCCAAATAAAGGCTGCATATCAAGTAGTAAGCATGCCAATGGCCAAGTATAAGGCCACTGGTATTGCAAATAAAACAAAAAATAAAAAAAACAACTTTTATTTTGTTTTAGCCGATCTCGGCTGTTTAAGTGTAGGGGACCAGTGAGCAAATGGGATGGGGGGGGATAATAAAATAAATCTAAAATAAGCATTCTAACTAAAATCAGTATTCTGCCATGCAAGTCAATGGCAGGCAGAAAACAACCTGGCCAGTGAGTAGTGGTTACTAAGGGGGGAGGCTCAGTGTGAGACATGTAACTATGCATTAGCATGCAATCCTATGCAAATGAGGGGAAGGATAGTGAATCCCAATTTCCCCAGTATGTGAGTCATGTCCCAACAGTGTAAGAGTAGGAATAGCTTGGTGCAAGCCTAGGAGGTAGGTGACATCATGGGTGTGTGTGTCAGGCATACTGTAAGCGGATTGGAGCCCTGTGGCTCGGGTTTGCTCCTAGCTTAGCACAGCTAAGCTAGGGGGCGTGTCTAAACCTGCCTAGCACTCTTTACAAAGCCTAAGCAGGTGTGCACGCCGCACACCGGGTTTTACAGGAAGAAAAAGAAGTTAAACCAGGAAATAGCAGCAGTGTGCAGATTTGAGCACACTGTTTGTGCGACGCACACACGGGCTTAAAAAGGGAGGCAATTGGAAGGGAAAACAGCAGAAGGAAGGTAATCAAGGAGAACTAGCTTAGCTAGCAGGTGAAATGTATCAGAATCAGCCAATTACACAGGCAGCAGATCAGCCCAGCCCAGAATACTACTATAAACTAAGCAAACACCTTCCCCTCTGGTTTTTCCCATCCTCTACACCACCGGTGTATACAAGCAGGGACATTTTAACAAACAAACCTACAAAATGAGAAGGGCTGCAGCAGGCAACATAGAACAACATATGCAAGAGGCTGAGGGTGGTGAGGATGTGAATGCTGCCAAACAACCCACAGTGAGGAGACAGAGAAGAGTGTACAGACCCAGGGTAGCCTACCAGGGGCTACATGAGCTGGAGATAGTGGAGCGCTATAGGGTGGACAGAGACCTCCTACAGCAAATTGTTGAGCTGTGCCAGCCACACCTGACACACCAAACTGACTGCCGGGAACCCATCCCAGTGGATACCAAGGTATGTGTAAGCCTAGCTATACTAGCCACAGGTACCTCCCAAAGCACAACTGGGGATATCCTGGGGATCTCACAGGCATCAGCATCCAGAGTATTCCACCAGTTCCTGGATGCCATGTCAGCACATACCAGTGAGCACGTATATTTCCTCAACACCCGTGAGGTGTCGACCAGCAATATGCTTCTCTTCCACCAAATAGCAGAATACCCTGGGGTAGTGGGTGCTATAGGCTGCATGCATATACACATCAAAGCACCACCCGGTGAGCAGGGTGGGGCCTACATCAACTGCAGAAGCATCCCCTCCATCAACTGCCAGGTTGTATGTGATGCCCAGGGCATTATAATGAATGTGTGTGTTGGCTGGCCTGGAAGCTATGAGGATTCTCACATATGGCATCTGATGCAGCTGTACGAGAGA
Source organism: Protopterus annectens (assembly GCF_019279795.1). Taxonomy (NCBI): domain Eukaryota; kingdom Metazoa; phylum Chordata; order Ceratodontiformes; family Protopteridae; genus Protopterus; species Protopterus annectens. The sequence goes on from NC_056731.1 coordinate 1,818,001,057, forward strand.
TTTGCCAATGGGGACATCCCCTACGGTCACCTAATGGGGGATGCTGGGTACACACTGGAGCCGTGGCTGATGACACCCATCAGAAATGCACACACACACCTGAACAACAACGCCATAATGAGGCACATGCACAGGCTAGACATATAATAGAGCATGTGTTTGGGATGCTCAGGTCATGATTCCAGTGTCTGGCCACATCTGGTGAAGCCTTGCAGTATTCACCAGCTACATGTACCCAAATTGTTATGGTTTGTGCTATGCTACACAATATGATTCTGCAGAAACAGCTGCAGCAGGAACAGCATGGGGCAGGACCACACAGTCCCCCATCAATGCCAAGGCCTGCAGAGGCACAGAGTGACCCGGAGGAAGAACAACTTGAGCCTGCCCGAGTAGGCAGAAGGAGGTGTGCCCAGTATACCCTGGCCTTGGCAAAAAGACAATACATAGCACATACACTGACACAGTAGGGACCTAGGAAATGACACCTCTCTCTGACTCTCACATACAGTAAAAGGGATGCTAAACATGACACTACCTGTGCTCAACCATGTATAGGGAGTGTACTTTGTGCATCCAACATAGGCAGCCCTCCAGCACTATCTGCAAGTCTGGCACACCCTCAAGGTAAGTCAATACACCTACCAATTGCTAAATGGAGTAGAATGCATTGCTACCTGTAGCTATAGTATGGATTTGAGCATGCAAGGGAATTGGGTGGCTGAATGTTATGGCAGCAGACAGTAGACACCCATAGTGGCTCCATGACATCTGTAACACATACTGGAGTCACCATAGTAGCCAGTACTACACAGGGTGACAAAACCCACTGCAGGAAATGTGCTGAGTGACATGTGCATCCATATGACCCACACATGCCAGTCAGGATGGTTCACATACCCAACAACAGTCTCAGCCAGCAGGACAAGTGTAGACAAACCCAAACAGAGCCTGTGCCATGGTCCCTGAATGATGGCTATGGTTAACCTCCCCTCAGGCCTACACAGACAGACCACAGCAGGGCAGGCAGTGGGATGTTCGTTCTGAAGGGTAGGAAGTCAGACAATAATATGTAGGGCAACCAAAGCCACGATCTGTAGTACACTGGTATGCCTCTAGTCAGCATGATAGTTAGCAATACAGAATGAAATGGAGTACCTGACATACCAGTACAGTCATAGCAAATGTGTACAAGTGTCACGTGTGGCCCCCACATCCTACATAGTAATGTAATAACAGTCAGGTGTGCCCCCCCAGCCCTGTGTAGAAATGTTGAAATAGACAGGTGCCCCCCCCCCATACTACATAGTAATGTAATAACAATCAGGTGTGCCCCCCCCAATCCTGTGTAGAAATGTAGAAATAGTCAGGTGTGCCCCCCCATCCTACATAGTAATGTAATAACAGTCAGGTGTGCCCCCCCCCGAATCCTGTGTAGAAATGTAGTAATAGTCAGGTGTGCTCCCCATCCTGTATAGTAATAATAACAGTCAGGTGTGCCCCCACCCAGTCCTGTGTAGAGATGTAGAAACAGTCAGGTGTGCCCCCCTGCTATGCAGAAATCTAGTAAGAGTCAAAGCCAAATGATCGATGGATACCCTGCAGAGACAACATGTTACCTGTTGTACAACACAAAGGACAGCACTCAGCACAAACTACCTGGACACGATCCACACATTCAATACAGACGGCCATACTGGGCATGCTCACACACTTAAACACATGAAGACCATGTCTGCAAACACCAGTGGACCAGACATATCTGGCAGTTGCTGTTGTTAGTGCAGACACTCGTCAGTATGCACCACTCATGCCTTGCACACACACAGTGGATAGGAATACAGAGATATATGTCAGGACAACACACTATAATAAGCCAACGGTAGACGTACATAGATATGTGGAAGAGGGGGACTGTGACAAGAAGCCATCCAGGTCTGTCCCAAACACATGATGTGCAGATGTCACTCACTGCAGATACTAGTCACCAGTATCTGTCAGCATTACAGACTATGTGGTGCACGTGCCAGTTGTGCAACATGACTGTACAGGAAAGTAGTCATCTAGCAGCTGTATACACATACCTGTGAAATATGACCCTGTGTGTGACCGCATGTGGTGTGTCAACCCCTAAATGAAAGGGTTATGGCCCATGCACGCACACTGCCCTCCCCATAGCCCTACTATGAAAAGCCTGCTGAGGTCATCCAATGTGAAATACACCTTTGGAAGAGTTGTAGCCCCATAATCTCTGTGGCGTGTCCCATAACTGCGTACTGCTGTAGTGTGATAAACTAGTTAGGTAGGAATTCTAACCATAGACTTGACACCTGTGTGTGTGTTTGTGTGTGTGTGTCTGACTGTGTAGAGAGCAATGCTTTTTAGGGTACTCACACTCCCTACAATTCATATACTTAACTTTGGCAAGGCTGCTGATGTCACCCACCTAGAAATACACCTCTGGGAAGGTTGCAGCCCAGTAATCTCTGTAGCACATCCTGTAACTGCGTACTGCTGTAGTGTGATAAAGTAGTTAGGTAGGTGTTTTAATCCCAGATATGGCAAGTGTGTCTGTCTGACCCTGTCTGTGTAGAAAGCAATGCTTTTTAGGGTACTCACACTCCTTTCAATTCATATACTCAACTTTGGCAAGGCTGCTGATGTCACCCACCTAGAAATACACCTCTGGGTAGGTTGCAGCCCAGTAATCTCTGTAGCACATCCTGTAACTGCGTACTGCTGTAGTGTGATAAAGTAGTTAGTTAGATGTTTTAATCCCAGATATGGCAAGTGTGTCTGTCTGACCCTGTCTGTGTAGAAAGCAATGCTTTTTAGGGTACTCACACTCCTTTCAATTCATATACTCAACTTTGGCAAGGCTGCTGATGTCACCCACCTAGAAATACACCTCTGGGAAGGTTGCAGCCCAGTAATCTCTGTAGCACATCCTGTAACTGCGTACTGCTGTAGTGTGATAAAGTAGTTAGGTAGGTGTTTTAATCCTAGATATGGCAAGTGTGTCTGTCTGACCCTGTCTGTGTAGAAAGCAATGCTTTTTAGGGTACTCACACTCCTTTCAATTCATATACTCAACTTTGGCAAGGCTGCTGATGTCACCCACCTAGAAATACACCTCTGGGTAGGTTGCAGCCCAGTAATCTCTGTAGCACATCCTGTAACTGCGTACTGCTGTAGTGTGATAAAGTAGTTAGTTAGGTGTTTTAATCCCAGATATGGCAAGTGTGTCTGTCTGACCCTGTCTGTGTAGAAAGCAATGCTTTTTAGGGTACTCACACTCCTTTCAATTCATATACTCAACTTTGGCATGGCTGCTGATGTCACCCACCTAGAAATATACCTCTGGGAAGATTGTAGCCCAGTAATCTCCATAGCACATCCTGTAACTGTGTACTGCTGTAGTGTGATTTAGAGCTGTGGTAGGGTTCCCTCCCCACCCATGGCAGTTATGGACATTTTGTGTGTATTTCAATGTCTGTGTACAGAGCAATGCATTATAGGGTAGTCACACTCAGTACATTTCAAATGGCCTACTTTGGCAATCCTGCTGATGTCATTCATTGTGAAATTCATCTTTGGGGAAGGAGTCTTCCAGTAATCCCCATGGTGCATCCTATAACAGCTCCATGCTGTAGTGTGATATAGATCTCTGTTAGGGGTTCTATACCCACCCATGTCGGTTGTGGACATTTTGTGTGTGTGTCACTGTCTGTGTAGGGAGCAATGCATTTTAGGGTAGTCACACACAGTACATTTCAAGTGGCCAACTTTGACAATCCTGCTGATGTCATTCATTGTGAAATACATCTTTGGGGAAGGCGTTCTCTCGTAATCCCTGTGGTGCGTCCTATAACAGCTCCATGCTGTAGTGTGATATAGACCTCTGTTAGGGGTTCTATATCCACACATGTTGGTTGTGGATGTTTTGTGTGTGTGTCACTGTCTGTGTAGGGAGCAATGCATTTTAGGCTAGTCACACACTACAATTCGAATGGCCTACTTTGGTAATCCTGCTGATGTCATCCAATGTGATATACACATTTGAGGAAGGACTACTCGAGTAATCTCCATGGTGCATGCTATAACTGCGTAGTGCTGTAGTGTAATAACCTGGTTAGGTAGGGGTTCTACTCCCAGACATGACATGTATGTGTGTGTTTGTAACTTGTATCCTGAGTGGAGGGGGTTGTGAGTGTGTGACACCTGTGGCCAATGTGGAGTGGGTTTTGCATATTTCTTATATGGTGGCCCTACTATATATCACAATGTCCACCATACAGGGATAACAGATGTGCAATAGCTGAGAGGCTGGGATGCAAAGCCATACCCATACATGTGACATCAAGGCCAGGCAATCACCGTTAGCAACCCCAGTATTACCCAGAGCACACTCTCAACCCATGTCTCATACACACACACATGCCTAGGCAATAGCCAATATGTGGGTAGTACACTGCCACTGATAGTAACTATGGGGTGATAGCTGTGGGCTACAGAGCACATGGCACCCTGTCCATCTCTCCAATATGCACATACATGCAGACAGTGCACCTTCCCCATGTTCCCCAATGGACACCTGCAACACCTGTGGTGCATCACATGTGATCCACAAAGGACATACCATGCCTGACAACATGCCTTGTATTGACAGATGCCACTGACACCAGGGAATGCCGTTAGCATGCTATCAATGTAGGTGCAGGGTAAACCTGCTGCCCATTACCAGTTCCCGCCACAGGTGGGCAAGACTGGCACATCTGATGATAATCTGTGTTCACAACATGGGCCAGACACCCCAGGTACAGTTTCACATTTCACTGTACATGCATGTGGGAGGTGTGCACATCCCAGACACTGTCCATGTCATGGACTAAGGAACGCATACATGGCAAGCAATGCACAGCATTGACCAGACAAAATAGTCATCCAGGTGACTGGATGGGGGATACAATACCCACCTGTGTGGACAAATGCAGACACTACAGCCCTGAGCCACAATGCAGACCATTGTCATGTGACGTGATGCCAAGGTATACCCATCGCCTAAGCCTTGTACAGCCATCTGGCACAGTCGACCACCACACACCCGTGCAGACATGCACCCATGCATGTCAGTACTGGCACCCTGTGTGTTTGTGTGTGTGTTGTATGGTGTGTATGTTCACATCCACACTCCCTACAAACCCCATGGGCATACTGAAGCATGCTGTCTGATGTCAGACACCTCCCCATACCTTTTGCCCATAGAACCCCCTTATGACCCGTGTGGTGCATGTGATACCTGCACAGTGACGTGTTGTGGCAATCCCACTACTGATGAGTTGTAATCCTGGCCCTGCCAAATGTGTCAATGTGTGTGTGTCCCTGTGAGTGTGTGGCTGTGTTGATGCTGGCACCTGTTCATGTGGACAGGCATGTGTACGTCACCTACCGTATAGCTACAATATCCCTGTTGCAGATGTCACTCATCATCTCATATATGTTCTGAGGGCTCCACAACAAGTAACCCATGTGGCACATCCAATAACTGCATAGAACTGTGATAGCACTACATGGTCATCATGTGCTCGTAGGTGTGTGACACAAACATGGTTAGGTTTTACTCTCCCACCCCTCCCTGACTTGTCTTTGCCTCTGTATGCCTCTCCCACTCCCTCTCTGGTGGGTGTGGAGACCTACACCTGCTTTACATGGCAGCAGCATGTGTATTTTAAGTGATGCTCATGATCAGCTGATGGCCTCTGCACGAATTGCAGCCTTCCCCTAGCTGATTGTATGTGGAACAGCTGTGGTAACATTCCCATAGCCAATTACATGGAAACACTCTCCATTAACTAGGAACATCATGTTGGTGTTGGCCCTTTTCAGTCAATGTGAGCAGGAACTAGATCTGTTGTTTGGAAAACAGCATCTCAGATGGATTGGGGATTTACCTCTAACAACATACACTGTGGAAACAGGGCAATACACAGGGGGGAACGTGCCTGACCTGACTACAGACTGTAAGTGCTGCTGTACTGCATTTGGAGTACTGTTGGTTTAACAGTGTGTGTGTGGATATGACTGTCCTACATGTCTCAATACCTGCCATGTCAGTTCCATGTGTATGAGGAATCCCCATCTGCAGGGTCATCTGCAGACTGGGCAGTGTGTTGTGCCTTTGGTTTCATGTGTTACCCACGGAGCATCTACCTGTGGACTGCAGAAGGTAGTGTGAGGATTGCAGTCGGTAAGATGGTGAAAGCCGTGACAGTTACTGGCGTCATATCCCTCATAGGACATATGTTGCAACAAACCCTGTTACAACAGTAAATGTATGAGGTTATCACAGCAACATGTCATTATTGGCCCTGTGTATGTGCTTCCAGCCACAACTCTGTCAACCTATGTACATATGTTGTGCATGCTGTACACCATAATTAGTGTCATCATATCTGATAACAAGCCAGTGAGATATCAGACTGCTACACATGTTATGTACAGTAGGGGTTATATTTGATGATATAACCTGGACATTCTGGGGATGTTTGTACAGTACTGAGGTTTGTGTACTTATGGTGAATGTCGACAGTGTGTGTATTGTTAATATGTACTTTAGCCTGTGTACAGACTGTGGTAGATGTCATTGTTCTAGGTCTCATCCTATCTGAAGTTACATGCTGCTCCACTGTATGGTACCATATTGGCATACATGTTTGTAGAGCTATACACACACACATGTCCCATACCACAGGCAGCCATCAGACCAAACTGTGTAGCAGCCCAGTATATGTAGGGTCAGTCTGTGAGTGACACATATAAGGATGGTGTTGAACAGATAGTCCATATACTGTAATATTATGCTAGCTTAACATATGTGACTGTGGCTGTGTTCACATTGGTTGTGGTTATGCACTTTCACACAAGTGTATCTTACCCTGTGCTGTGACATGCCTGTAGAGCCTGCTATATATGCAGGTACACGTGCATTCTCCCATAGGAGATGTAGGCCAGTGTTGAGCCAGTCTGCCTGTATCCTGCACAGTGCATTGTTACATGCTTAGCAGCTTAGTGTACTTACCCAGTGAGATGTCATGTGCAGATACTTGCCAGATGTACTGCTGCCAGGCCTCCCTTAACAGTCATGTATGTCAGACAGAGCAGTGGGATGCTGTACAGATGTATGTCAATATGTAGTGGGTAGTATGTGGCCATGGCACCCCTATACCAGCGATTATTATGTGTCAGGCCAGACAGGGGTGTGTGAATGCATAACCTATCCTGGCAAATGTATTCCAGTCGTTATGTGTTATACCCATCTACATGGCTGTCTACATCCATACTGTCAGGCATGGTACACATGTTTAGCGCTAAGGGGTTATGTGTATACCTCTGGACTGTACAGAGTGTGTCAGAATGTCCACATATATTGGCCAATATCTCTGATGCAGTCCACATGGGTATTACGTGCTAGCAGCGGTACTTTACTATGATGTCCTTAGGATGTCTGTCAGTAGCCAATGGCACACGTTATAAGCATATGTGACCTCAAACACATGCCATGTCTGTGAAGACAATCACAATGACAGTTGAAATAGTCTACTAATATACCTGCTATACATACCTGACATCCCCTTGCACTATGACTGTGGGACTATAAAGGTTTGGATAGGGCTACACTCCATGTCCAGGACATATGGTAGAAATATATGTACATATTATTATCCAGATAGCCATCTATATATATATATATATATATATATATATATATATATATATATATATATAATTGCACACGTGTAGTACTTCCAATTACCACTGTCATGGCAACCATCTACTCTAAACCCCTACATCATGCGGGTGTGGTCCCTTTACTTTTCCTGTGTGATGGACATCCTTCCTGTGTGCAGGCATCAGTGTTACAGACAGCAGGTAGCAATACCTCTTACAGGAGAACTGGCACACTCAGGGCAACTACATATTTGTAGGAGGTTCAGGAACTGCAGATAGAGTGTGAGTAGTGTTGTGTTATGCTTTGTATAGTACTGGTGTTACAGGGTGTGTGTGTACATACTAGTTTACCTAGGAATGCAGTCTGTCTGCATAGCTCTCAACTCTGGGCCTATCCTCTTGGTGGCCAGAGGTGTGCCTATCATGTGTTGTCCACACACCACACAGGTCCTGTGTCAGATATTTCACTGGCAGTGTGTGTGTTGAGTGCTATCAGTACATGGCTACATCCATTTCTGTTTCTAACTGCAGTTCCCTGACTAAGGGTATGTTGCAGACTATCCTGTAACACCAGCAACTTGCTTAGTGTATGGCAACAGTTTTCCACATTTGTGCCTGTATTCCAGCCTCTGTCCTCCATCTACATACCAAACTTTGCACATATGACATGCTGTCGGGGGTTGTTCTGTAGTGGGATGTGAGTATATCACACTGCCATTGTTGCCATCAGTCCACTGCTGTTGTATCCCCCACGCATATGGCGGGGTTGGGTCCATATATGTGAGAGCATCACCTACACAATACATGTGTGCTCTTATGCACTCCAGAGGCCAGTGCATATAACAGTGGTATATGGCCCTGTATTATTGAGTTTGGGGGGGGGGGCACCATAAATGACCTAGGCTGTTACAAAATGTGGGGGTATCAGGGGTGAGCTGCCTTAAGATATATTGATGTACAGTACCGTATATTTCATCTATATTTACATTACTTACATAAATTGGATTAATGCAAGCCTACTGCCTCCTGCCATACAGACTGTTCTGTTTGTCAGTGTGCTTGTGATGGTGTCAGTTATGCCTTGTTATGTAACAGTTACAACCCATTTGGTCACATGATGTCTTTACCACCTAGGGATTTTGTACAGAGTGTAGATAGAGGCTGCTGAACTATACACCTGCATTACATACTGTTGATTGTTTGGTATCCTGTGGCCAGTCTGTCCTCACTATTGTACAATTTGAAGGGCTTGGCCTGGACAGCAACAGTTGTGAAACTTTCCAGACTACTGTATTAGTATAACTGTTTCACAGTTGCATTACTCTGTTTATATGGATGTTAGTGTCTGAACAGCTATATGACATGGCATATAGAACTGTAATAGCACACAATTAAAGGTTTTCCATTTCTGAAAACCTGTGTGTGGTGTTTTTTCCTATGACCTCTCTCTGGGTATATGTTGCAGGCAGCGATTGCCACTTGTATGGGTGGCCCATACAGTGCCCAGTTGTTCAGGTGTTAACTGTAGGCATAGTGTCTGTTCCATACTGTGTGCACCTTCTACATATGTATCTTACTGTACATATATCTGCATGTGTATGTGTAGTCACATGTATATATATATATATATATATATATATATATATATATATATATATGTGTGTGTGTGTGTGTGTGTGTGTGTGTATATATATATATATATATATATATATATATATATATCTGCATATATGTGTCTGTGTATCTGTATCCTGGGGATGTTGATGGCTTCCACATTTTACATTTCCTATGGGAGCCAGACTGTACTGCATATGTTACCAATACCAGCCTGACATCATACAGGTGGGATGTAGTACTGTTAACATCTTGTGCCCATGTTGTGTCAGGTCCTGGTTATGGGATCTGCAGCACTTGGTAGTGTATTGTAGTGTGGATGTGTTTGGCTGTGGGGGTGGGATGCCTATTCGTACAAGAGATATAGTGTGTGGGGCCTCTCACCCCCATTAATGGTGCATGTGGACATATGTGTTTTTGTTAATCTGCCATTGCTATCTACAGATGTATGGAATATATACCTATATAGATATATATATTTCTGCTTACATATATATATATATATACATATGTTCGTATATACCTACATAGATATATATCTGTGTACACATATGTAACTTGCTGTGTATATGTAGACATATAGGTGTAGACACATATATGTGTCGATGTAGGCATTTGCATGTATATAAGTTCATATATATAAATATATATGTATATGTTTTTAGAAATATATATATATATATATGTGTGTGTGTGTGTGTGTGTGTGTGTGTGTGTATATATATATATATATATATATATATATATATATATATATATATATATACATATAGTTGTATCTGTTTAGATATTAATATATTTACACACACATACATCTAGGTGTTGGTATACATTCTCTGTACTGTTGCATGCCTGGACTGGATGGTATGTTTCTGAAGACATCAGATTTGTTTATGTTTGGTATGTCTTAGTGGTAAATCACTTTGTCTATAGTGTTCAGGGTTTGAGCCTTGCAGAGGCTGTTAATTTTGTTGCTGGGCAGAACATGGGCCATTGGATACAGAGTGATTAAGGCACTTTTAAGCAGTTGTATGCAGGTTTGCACGGGTTTGTGTGGAGGTAATCACTGCTAACTTCTGGTTACAGCTTCTTACACTCAGTGAGCTTCTACATTGCTTAACCAGTGTAGGCATTGCTTACCGCCACGCAAACTGGCTTAAACCCACTTACTGCTGCTTAAAAGTGCTTACTCCCACTTACCTCAGCACTAATTTCTTTAAAAGAAAAAAAAAGAAAAAGGGGTTGATAGGAAAGTGGTGAAAAAAAGGGGCACAAATAGGGAAAGACAGTAGGGAAAATAGACAGGGATGTGCAGGAAGGCTGTAGGGAAAGTCCATAGCTGCCCATTTCTTCTACAGCAACAGCTGTGCATATAACTGAATTTGGAGGTAGATCTGAACACTAAGTTGTGATGCCAATTAAACCGGATTGCATGTGTTCAGTGGACAAGTGTGCAAAATAGACAGCTATGTATGGGTCGAGATTTTTTTGTGGGAACAGATTGCCATTTTTTTTTTTTCAGGTGAGAGTGGGATGTTGGGGAGGGGTAGTAGGTATATTTGGGGAGGTACGTTAACAGACAAGACAAACAAGATGCATACAGGGACGGCACAAGACATATGTGGGTGTAAACACCTTGGATGGGGAGGGGTGTTTAGAAGTTGCAAGCCCTGGAGCCCCCAAATGGAAACAGTGGGACCGAGGTCCTCACCCATGGGCAGTCACCACTGCACATTCATGGCCCCAAAGGTGGCTGTGCTGATGGCTGGGTAGGAGGGACAGGCTCACCCTCTAATTGCACCACCCGGCCCTCAAGCTGGTGTAGCTGGTCTCAAATATCCTTGTCGAGCTCCTTATGCACCATGGCCAGGACCTGATGGCGGGTGACAGGTACCACTCCGCTCCCGCTCCTGGGGGGCCTGAGCCCCATTCCCTGTGGTGGTTCCACCCAAAGGTGGTGCAGACCCAATGGAGGAGGAGATCCCAGGCTGAGCCCCAGATGTGTTGGTGCCCAGTGCCATGGCCAGCTGAGGTGAGACAGGTGGGTCCGCTGGGGCCGGCCTTCCCATAGGAGCTATGGTGTTGCAGTTTTAAGAAATATATCAGTTAGTCATAGTCAGCAGCATTCAGGATTAGTTATAACAGCATGCATAGGTATTCCCATTAACCCAAGACACCAGTTTACAACAGTTGCAGATCAAGCAGAACACATGCATATATGGGACAACAGTGGCCATTACAACAGCATGCAGGTTTCATTGATGGCAAAAGGCCACCAATATGGGAGTATTTTTTCATGGCACATGCATAGAATCAAATGTGAATATTTATAAGCCAATAGGGCATATGTCGCAACAATAGTTTGGAGTGTACACGTACCCATTGAGGTATGTAATAAGGTTATTGTTGCACACATGGAGGGGGTGAGAGAGAGAGGTCAGTTAACAACTAATATATCACTGTAGTTTTCACAACTTTCTTAGTCACTGCAGTGATCTGTCCCTTACATGTATTATTTCACTACCCAATGTCCTTACTTTGTACAATGGTATGTTTGTAGATTAGTATATGTGTGGACTGTGTCTTACATATGGTCTACGCCTCTTACCTGTTTTACCTGTTGAGAAAATCATTGTTAACTCTACCTGACAATTTCTATGCATACTCCCAGATTCCATGCTTGTAGATAAGTATATACGTGACCTGTGTTGTACCTACAGTCTACACCTCTTACCTGTTATAGCTGTGGAGAAAATCTTTGTTAACACTACCTGACAAATGCTACAAATACTCCAAGATTCCATATTGATGTTATACATATACCTAACAATCCGTTATAGCACACACTCTGGTCAAGGCTTGACAGGATGCAGGTGTTAATGTGACATATTTTGGAATAGTTGTCATACACTTTGGGTGAGATGCTACAATGACAGGTTTATTTCCATATACATTCTCTTTTTATGTTCAGGTCTGACTATCCATTATATGTCAGTGTAAGCTGCCTACATTTCTTGGATCATAGGTTCATAGGTTGGTTCATAGGTTCATAGGTTGGTACTAGGCTATCAGCCCTAGGGCCTATACAAGCCTAGCCATAACAATTCCCTGGCTATTTCTTCCCACATTATTTACTTTCCTGGACCCCTGTCTAGCAGGGCGACTGACGTGATCCCTGGGGTGAATTTCCTTTCTCCCATCCAAACGTCAAGGTTCCTCTTGAAGAGGTCCAAAGAGGCACTCTGCTTGACATGTATGGGCAATCTATTCCAGAGTCTGGGGAGTCTCTGGGTCAGGAACCTATCCCTCCAGCATGTTTTGTTTATTGTGATGACAAGGTTTAGATCCCTGGAGCGTGTAGCTCTGAGGGATTGGGATTTCTTTAAGTGTAGCATGTCCAACAGCTCTGGGTTTGACATGGCCTTGTATGTTAAGCAGAGATCGCCTCTGAGTAGACGATATGCGACAGAGTATAGCTGGAGTTTTTAAGGCGGTCAGCGTAGGGCATCTGCTTTAGGCCTGTGATTCTTTTAGTGAGGTATTTCTGAGGCCTTTCCAGTTGTTGCAGATGTCTTGAGAGGTACATACCAAATGGAGCGTTGTATTCTATAATGGGTCTAATGAGGGATGAGTACAGTGGGACAATGACCTCTTTTTTTCTGGATGAAAAGCCCTTCGTGATGAGGTGTGCCACATAGAAGGATTTCCTGACTGTTGTGGCGATGTGGTTATCGAAGGTGAGACCACTGTCCACCTGTGTCCCTAAGTCTCTTATCACACTTTCTGTGTTTAGTGTACTGCCACCTATATGGTAATTCATGGATACATGTTTTTTTCCCAAAGGGTATAACAATACATTTCTTGGCATTGAGCTTGAGCCCATGGCTCTGGCACCAAGCATCTGTTTCTGTAAGGCCCTTTTGTAGAGTATCCACATCATTTGGGGATTCAATAATGGCTCCCAGTTTGCAGTCATCTGCAAACTTTGTTAGCCAGAGTCCCTTAGTGTTGACCTGTACTTCAGAGAAGTAGATGCCAAACAAGAGTGGCCCCAGGACTGAACCCTGAGGTACTCCACTTGTCACTTGTCTGGAGCTGGATTTGGAGTCTTCTACTTTTACAGTGTGGGTTCTATCAGTAAGCCATTTAGCAACCCATTGGGTGACATAGGGATTAATACCTAACTTAGTAAGTTTATCTATGATTCCAGAGTGGGGGATGGTGTCAAAGGCCTTGGCAAGGTCTAGATAGGCTGTGTGGACCACCTTACCCTTGTCCATGGCTCTGGAGACTGATTCAAAGAAGTCAATCAGGTTCAGGAGACAAGATCGGCCCTTCACAAACCCAAACTGGGTGGGGTCCAGTGTTTGAAGGTTGCCAATGTCTTTGTTTATAAGTTCCATGATAATACGCTCCATGGCCTTGCAGATAAGGCTTGTCAGACTGATGGGACGTAGTTTCGGGATCCAAGGTGGATCCCCTTGTGGATTGGGATAACTGTAGCTCTGCACCACTCAGTGGGCACGAAACCTGAGGTGAGGCTATGATTAAACATGACACTTAGGTGAGGTGCCAGTTCATATTGTAGTTCATGTAGTACACAGCCGGGATGTCATCTGGTCCCATGGATGCTGTATTCTTGGCTTTAGAGTGCGTTTTGTACCTGTGTGGCCGTTATTACTGGAATTTGGCAATCTTCGGTATTGAGATGGGCCATTTAGGGGTGAGAGGGGTGAAGTTGGCACTGAATCGATCTGCCAGGATATTGGCAATATCCTTTGGATCAGTATATTTATTGCCATTCTGTTTTAGCTCAGAGCAGATCTGAGCATTGCCATTTAGATTCTTGACATAGTTATAGAATGCTTTGTGGTTGTCTTTGGAATCTTTGGCAATTTTATTTTCATAACTAGCTTTGGAGGATTTTATGAGGCATCTCAGTTTCTTACTGAGGCTAGTAAGGAGTTTTTGCATCCTGGGATTTTCCTCTTTTCTGCAAAGTTTCTTCCTTTTGTTGTAAAGTTTGTTTATGGCAGGGGACCACCAGATTGGCTTCCTTTTTGGATGAGAGCATTTTGGTTCTATTTGGGATGGCACGATTCATGCATGAGTGGATGTGCTCGTACAGTGCCTTAGTGTAGGATTCAGCAGTTGAACTTTCAGTTCCGTCTGCATGGGTGTCATGAAGTTTGTCACTTCTGACTTGAGTAGCATGAAGTTGGCTTTGGAGAAGTTTTTATGGTGGTTTCTTTACTGGGGGTGGGGTGGGATGTGGATGTTAAGGGTGATTAGCTTATGGTCAGACCTGACTAACGAGGGGTGACCATAGGTATGGAGCATTGATTTGCCATGTTGGTAATGACCAGGTCTAGGATATTGGAGCCCTGGTGGGACTATGGATTAGTTGATCCAGGGCGTTGGAATTTATGAATTCCAAGAACCGTTGCAAAGGTGTTGGGACATGAGTAGTTTTCCCAGTTAATGGCAGGGTAGTTAAAATCACCCAGTATTAGGGTGTTTGGTTCTATCTTAATATTTTCCAGTATGTTTAAAAAGATGTAGTGAGAATCTTGGGGTATGGTGGGGGATCTGTAGCAAGCTACAATTTGGATTGCAGTCTTACCTAGTGTTAGTTGCACTTGGAGAATTTCAGACACATTGTGTTGGCCAACTAGCCTGGTGGTGTGAATATCCTTGGTGAATATTGACACTCCTCCACCTTTAGTGTTTCGGTCCTGGTTTGGTGGCCGAAAAGTGTGGTAAGAGTTGTAGCCTAGTATTGCAGGGGTGCTCTCTGGAGCCTTGAACCAGGTCTCAGTTACTGCACAGATATCGATGTTCTCCAATTTTAGGAGTGCCACGAGAGAGTGCACACTGATTTGTCAGGGGAACAGGTTACCGTCAGCAGATTGCTAAGCAGTACTTACTTCCGGTTACAGTTTCTTACACTCAGTTAGCTTCTACTTTGCTTAATCTGTGTAGACAATGCTTACCCCCGTGCATATGCACTTAAACATGCTTACTAGTGCTTACATATGCGTACTACTGCTTATTTGTGCTTAAACCTGCTTACTAGTGCCTTATTCATTATGACACTGACACTTCACATGTGCATTTCCTGCAGTACACCAGTTTATAAATATATGTTTTTTTTGTGGGTTTTGCAACATAAATATTGGTTATAACGTGCTTTGCCATGTAAAATAGAATGTACTGCAGTGGGACTCGAACCAGAAATGCCTGCTCGTTAGGCGAATGTTCTGCCCACTACACTATTGCTGTGCTGTTTCATTTGTATATATCTTCATTGTTATCCTCTTCATTTATCTGGACATGCTGGAAGATCAGAACAGTTTAGGGGTATGACTATGCATACAACTTACTACCTGAACATTCTGCCACAGTCTGTACAGTTGATGATTATGATTATACTTACAGCGTACTATCTGAACATTCTGCCACAGTCTGTACAGTTGATGATTATGATTATACTTACAGCGTACTATCTGAACATTCTGCCACAGTCTGTACAGTTGATGATTATGATTATACTTACAGCGTACTATCTGAACATTCTGCCACAGTCTATACAGTTGATGATTATGATTATACTTACAGCGTACTATCTGAACATTCTGCCACAGTCTGTACAGTTGATGATTATGATTATACTTACAGCGTACTATCTGAACATTCTGCCACAGTCTGTACAGTTGATGATTATGATTATACTTACAGCGTACTATCTGAACATTCTGCCACAGTCTGTACAGTTGATGATTATGATTATACTTACAGCGTACTATCTGAACATTCTAGCAAAGTCTGTACAGTTGTTGGGTCTAATTATGCATACAACTTACTACCACTCCCGGGAATTTGAACCCCTGCTGTGTGTGGTAAAAATATTACAGATGACATCACAGTATCCTGTGCTATCAGGGAATTGGTGCAAAGTATTCCAATGGTTTCTGTCTAAGTCTCCCTCAGTTGTTCTATATGACTGACCTCTTGGGACTTCCAACATTGTTATGCTGAAATTCCTACACATTTTAACTGCATTCAACAGTGTGGGAACACTGCTTAATACAACAGTACTATTTATAGAATGCAACACTACAACATATGAAAGCAGGGTGTACACAAACACTCCAGGGGTTATACTTTTATTCACAAGATATTACACCTTTATTTCCACCCAACCTATATGACAGTCTTCCTGTCATATTGTCTGGTTTAGTCACTACATCCCATACACAATACACTACTTTAATGGTACAACACTTTCCAGAACTGTTATATTTATTTGTTATGACAGTACATGCAGGAATATTACTAACCTGCCTTGTGATACAGCCTTTGCAGCCTAGCAGCATGGGCTTGCTGGTGTGTAGCCCACTCATCTGCAGCTGTCAAAGAAATACAATGATATTTAGCCATTACCTATCCATAGTATACACAAGCTAGGCAATCATTATCTACGTAGTAGAATGGGTACTTACTCAGTGCTGGGGCATCGGCCATTTGCCTTGCTTCTTGGATCCACTGGTCCAAGAGATCACCCTTCCACTGGTTCAGGTCAGCATGGTGATGCCTGACCTGCTCACCAGTCCGGGGCATACCAGTGGCACTGGTGAGGTCATGGGCGAGACTGTCCCAGACCTCCACATTATACTGAGAGCCCTGGTACTGGCCCTGCAGTAGTCTCTCCTCATGGTGTTTTACCAGGAGCCATACCATGAATCTAGCCTCCTGGGTGCCCCAGCATTGCACTCTAAATTGAGTGCCTTCCCCAATGCCAGCCATTCTGCCTACAGTAGGGAGCTGCAACCAGTTATGGGAATTACTGGCACCTGTGGGGTTTAAATATGCCTGATTTCATACACTTTCCCATGATTGGATGGTTTTGAAAAGGCTAAGCTATGGGCACACCTGCTTACCTAATGTTGGCATTGCTTAAAGGGGTATACCATTGGGCAGATTGAGTTAGCCGGCTTACCCCACTAAGCTGAGCTGTGCAATGCTTAGCATTGCTTAATATTTAATTTGCATTATATTTTCCTTTTGGCATTGATTTATTATTTGTTACATGTTATATATGTTTCTGGTATCCGTGATTCATGTCTGCATACACTGTGTGGGGTCCTGGGGACTTCAACACTTTATTACAATAACACCTCACATCTGGCCTTACTGCCATACTCCAGTTCACATATTTATGTTATGTAGCAGATTATACAACATCACAATATACATAGAGTCCTTTCACATGTTCAGTTTGATTTCCTATGTTGAAACCTCAATCTTAAGTACTGCTATGATGGCTTAGTGGTTAACTGCTGTGACTATAGTGTACAGGGTCATGGCTTCAAGTGGGTTTTGCAACATAAATATTGGTTATAACGTGCTTTGCCATGTAAAATAAACTGTGCTGCAGTGGGACTCGAACTGGAAATGCCTGTTCGTTAGGCGAATGCTCTGCCCACTACACTATTGCTGTGCTGTTTTATTTGTATATATCTTCATTGTTATCCTCTTCAGCCTTTTAAGCTGCTTTAACCGTAGCTAAGCGATGGGCACACCCACGCACCTACGGTTAGCTGTACTCGGATTTAAAAAATAAATAAATAAAGGGGTTTCTTCATTTGATTTTTATGTACTGTTGTTGTTGTACACATAAGGGACTGTTGGTGGGGATATGAGGACACCTATGAGCAATCTCACTCATTTCTTTACACCTTCTGCTGTTCTACATTTCAGGGGCGTGTTTATTCTGAGAGCTCTGCTCTCAGACATGCCCCCTGCACAAGTACATGCTCCGTGTAAGCCTATGAGCTCGGGCAGAGCGCCTTGTTAATATGCATGGCGTGCTGCCGTCCTGCTCCTAAATGGGCACTTCCATGCAGGACTAAGCTAGTCCTGCATGGAAGATTAGTGAATCCGGGGGGGCCTGTGTTTATCCATACAACTGTAACACTTTAAGTGCATGAGGGAATAGTGACTCATAGGTTCATAGGTTCATAGGTTTATTGGAGGTTACTAGGCTAGCAGCCCTAGAGCCTTTACAAGCCTAGCCATGTTAATCCCAAGTTTCCCCATCTGTCCTTAAGTGAACATATTTTGCAGAGCTAGTCTATGGTCAACACTGATCCTCCATCCATGAGGGACATGGGTGCCACCTCCGGGATGAATTTGTGGTCTTCCATCCATTTGTCCAGGTTGCTCTTGAAATGGGTCAGTGAGGAGCTCTGCTTCACTTGAATTAGAAGTTGTTCCAGAGTAGTGGCAATATACACTTGTCTCTCTAGCATATTCTGTTAATGTCACAGGCTAGGTTAAAATCCCTACAGCGAATGACTCTTGGGCTGTTAGATTTATGTATGTGAAGCATATCCATCAGGGCAGAGATGGAGACTGCCTTAGAGGCCAGGCACAAGTCTCCTGTCAGCTGCCTGTACAATAAAGAGTACAGTGATAGGGCTTTTAGTCTATCCACATATGTCATGGTTTGGAGGCCCTGTATTTTCTTGGTGAGGAACCTCTGTGATCTCTCCAGCTTCTGCAGGTGTTTTTTGAGGTACACACAAAAGGGAGTGTTGTAATCTATTAGTGGTCTAATGAGAGCTGAATACAGCAGGGCTATGACATCCTTAGACCTGGATGAAATGCCCTTACTTACGAGTTATACAACACAGAATGCTTTCCTTACTTGGATTGAGCATAGGGGAGTGTTGTCAATACTGTAGTTAGTGGAAAATTCTATTTTGCCAAAGTGAAAAATAATGCACTTTTCTGCATTTAGTTTCAGACCATAGCTTTGGCACCAGTCATTTCTCTGTGTTGGCCCTTCGTGTAGTGTTAACATCACTGGGGGACTCATTAATTGCACCCAATTTGCAATCATTAGTGAACTTGTAAACCAAAGGCCATCTAACTTAGTCTGAACTTCTGAGAAGTAGATTCCGAACAGTAAAGGACCTAGCACAGAACCTTGTGGTATGCCACTGGTGACAGGTCTACTGGTAGAGGTGGAGTCATCAATGTTGACAGTATGTGTTCTGTCAGTGAGTAAATTGGCTACCCATCTAGTGACATAATGGTTAATCCCTAACTGAGAGAGTTTTTCAATGATGCCTGAGTGGGGGATTGTGTCAAAAGCCTTGACCAGGTCAAGACAGGCAGTATCTTACCTTCATCCAAGGCTTAGGCGACTTTCTTGAAGAAATTCTCCAGGTTTAATAAGCATTATCTACCCTTAAAAACCACCAAAGAAAAGAATAATGTCCAAAACAGAAACATCAGAATCAAACACCAGTAGGGCACCAGATCGACTGGACCCACACTAAATCCCAATGACATAAAATATAAACTTCGCAAATATCTTATATATAAAAATCAAGGGTCTATATTAGCAAATTAAAAAACCCTTTAAGCGAATACCTAAATGTCGACACCTATAACGTGAACCGCAAAAATCCCGAACGCACTAAACTGTGGAAAATAAAATAATGAACTGTCATAGTCGGCCAACCCCACCACCCACTACATACTACCTACCCAAAGAAAATAAATAAACCACATACATACAGTAACCAAACCCTACTTCTAACCTAAAGTAAAGCATAAAACCCTGCTTCTAACCCTACACTAAACCCCACATACACAACTAACTATGCACTATCCTTAACCCCTCCCTAACCCTAAGGTCCGTAACTACCGCACACGTCCCCTACAGACATACACCCAAAAAATAAATAATACACATACATAGATTTAACAAAACCCTACTTCCAACACTACACTAAACTCCACATACACAACTATCTATGCAATATCCTTAACCCCTCCCTAACCCTAAGGTCCGTAACTACCGCACACTTCCCCTACAGACATACACCCAAAACAAATAAATAATACACATACATACAGCTAAATAAAGCCCTACTTCTAACACTACACTAAATCTTACATATGTTACCTATCTGTTAACTTACCTTTTATTTTATTTTTATTTATTTGCAGTTGTTTTACCAGGATAGTCCATTGGGCCAAGATGAACCCGTTTTCAATGGAGTCCCGGGGAGAAAAGCTCCAAAAACAAGCAAGATTACAATAAGGTTTTAGGTTACAGTCATTACAAATATTACAGACTAGAGCAAAAAACATTACAAATAGTACAGACTAGTGAAAAACATTACAGATGCTACAGACTAGTTAAAAAAGATCATTACAGTATAAATACTGAGAAGCCATTACATCTTAAGGAAGCTTGCACTTAAGAGGTGCAGTCTAATACTCCTCAGCTTGAACCCACCTTAACCCACATCCTAACCCTAAAGTCCTATCTATCGCACACTTACCTTACGGAGCTATACCACAGATGGGCCAACCATTGCACTTCAACATTTCAGTTGTCGCTGTTTTGGACATTCGGCGTTGCCGTATTTCACGCAATATGTGCCACTCTTTCCGTATTCACGATTACGGTCTTTCGCTCTGCTAATAGGAACCCAAAAAAATCAACATTATTAATGCTTTAACTTAAAATCACAGCATTTTCATCCACAACCTATGACTTCATCGAATAACCACCCCCCCCTTCCTCACTTCACTTAAATACTCTTCCCGTAAACTCTATCTTGACTAATTAACACTTCATTGCATAGATTTAATTATCCAAAAAGACAATTTCCTGTTTAATGGGACAAGCCAGCAAAAGATAAAAAGTAAAAAAGTAATAGTGACACTGACACACATATCATAAGAGAAATAGTCAAGAAAATTGGGATTTAGTGCTGTCCAGTTGATCCAGTGCCCTACTGGTGTTTGATTTTGACATTATCTTCCCTCACCAAAGCCAAACTGGTTTGGGTCTAGAGACTGAAGGTCACCTATGTCCTTGTTGATAGGGTTCATGATGAGTCTTTCCATGGCCTTGCAGATGAGACTGGTTAGACTTATGGGTCTGTAGTTCTCAGGGTCTGTTGATGCCCCCCTTTGTGCAAGGGAATTACTGTTGCTGTTCTCTCTGTTGGTTAAAAAGAGCACTAAGTGGGTCTGCTAGGTGTGCTTTAGATTGCTTAATAATCATCCTGTGATGTTACCTGGTCCCACTGAGGCCATGTTTTTGGCCTTGGAGAGCACAGATAAGACCTGATCTCTAGAGATACTAGGCAGAGGACTGGAGTCTGTTATGCTTTGGGGTATGACTGGTGGGACTGGGGGGATGAAGTTTGCACCTAATCTAGGAGGTTGGTAATTTCCTCCAGTGCAGCACGAGTGGTACCATCTATTACCTGTTCTGCACAAAGCTGGGTATTACCTTTTAGGTTTCAGATGTAATTAAAGAACGCCTTATAATTATCCTTAGCTAAGGATGCCATTTTAGCTTCATACTTAGCTTTAGAGGATTTCACAAGATTCCTGATTTGCTTGTTCAAGCTGAGGAGGGAATTCTTCCTCTGCTGAGTCAGTTCTCTCTTATTCTTAGACGCCAGTTTCTTCCTCTTGTTATATAACCTGTTTATGCTTGAGGTCCACCATGGTAGCTTGTTTTTTTGGGAGGACCTGGTTTTGATCCAGTCAGGTACAGCCGAGTCAGTACAGCTGCTTAAGTGTTTGTACAGGGAATCTGAGTACACCTCTGCATAGGAGTCATTGTTATCTGTGATTGCAGGGGCTATAACATTTTTTATACCATTGCTTTGTAGTCTGAAGTTAGCTTTGGAAAAGTTCTTCAGATTTTTTTGCTCCTGTGGAGGGCTCAGGTCCAATCGTTACTTTGAAGGAGACAGTTTTATCCTCCGACCTTACCAGAGAAAGTATCACACAGGGGGGAGTGGAGTTACTACCCATGTTAGTGAGTACTATGTCTAGGCTACTTGAACCCTGGGGGTGCAGACTATCTGTTCAAAAGAATTTGAATGAACAAAGTCCAGGAACCTCTGGGTGAGCGTGTTTGCACTCATTGATGGAAGGATAGTTGAAATCATTCATGACTAAGGTGTTGGCCTGTATGGACAGTGATTCCAGTAAGTCCAGGTAGCTGATGCGCTTTTCTTGGTTCATGGTCGAGTGATGTTTAAAGACATGCAGGTAGGTGTGTGCGTAAATGGGTGTGCCTTCTTTGAAGGTTAGGCATCGAGATGGCAACTCGTCACTGTAAAACTCCACTGCCAATCATTAGCGGACCGGAGTTCTGCTGTGGCGACCCCTAACTGGTAAAAGCCGAAAGACGCAAATTTAAGTATCACTCAAGAGACAATTACCCAATGAAAAAAACATGTGAAATGTGCAGCCTATATAATTTTAGGTGTCTACCACTGACATAGAACAAAAACACCAGACCAAGCGGATTTCTTAAAACAGAAAACAAAATGTGTAGGTAAAACAGAAAACAGCTCTATCAGTCACAGACAAAAAATATAGGCTCACTTTCTTCAACCAGCAGGGAATCATCAGCAGTGCTTTAGTTTATGCAGGCTTGAAATCTTTTCAACAAAAAACTCCTAAACATTATACTTTATCTCCCTCATTATCTTACTGAATTATCTGATGTCTTTTTAGCCCCTGTGCTTGCTGTCCATTTAGTCTGTGGCACAATTGTCCCTACTTTTCCTATTATTTTGCTGCCTTGAAAGCTGATCACAGAGTGGTCATCATCCAACGAGCCACAGTGATAGTTTTCAATTTTAAGTCCTAACCACATTCACAGTGGCTCATTTGAGCTCTCCCAAGTGTAATGTCCTGTCATGCCTTCCTCGTTGAGTGTGTTCTTGTTCTTACTCTATGAGGGTTACTGTAAAGACACAGCTTGATAGAGGCATATTCCACATGCCAGACATCACTCTCTCTTCAATAAATTCTAGCAGTGCTGTGGAAGAAACTGCCTTCATGGTTACAGACCTAGATTTAGCTCACTACACCATGCAGCTGTCTTCCTGAATTTCACCCTTCAATTTACCAACTGGATCTCAGAAAGAAATCAACTGACACCAGGTCCTTTGAGAAATCTTCTTGTAGTTCGAAAGAAACAATTCATTAAGTACTGGTAAGCCTGTAAAGGCTTCAGGGTGGTAATGCTACAAACTTAATTACACTTTGATTTACTGAGGACTTCATTATCATCACAACTGATTTTAACTCACAGTACTTTCTTCAGTCATACCACTTTTGGCTGATTTTTTTTTTTTTTTTTTTGTGGACTGTAGTGTATATGTACTTTAGGCAAATATTTATTTTTAGAGTTTTTAGCAACACTTTTCTATTTATTTTCAATTTAGAACAAGTGAGTTTACCATTAAGCATCCATTTTGGCTTGCACGCATTTTATTTTATTTTCCTTGACAGCCATTATGAACTGCAATGGCTTCCGGTGCTTTCCAGAAATATCAGTCAGATGAAGGGGATTTGTTTGTAAGCACAACACGTACTGAGCACTGAGTAGTCACATAATTACCACAACACTGTAGTTTGGTTCAGTAATAGTCTGAGTTAGTATATCCAGAAAATATTTATTTGTATAGTAAATGACAATAAATCAATCATTTGTTTGCTTCCAAATCAACACAGAAGCCAAAAACATAAAGACAACACATGCAAATAAACATTTAAAAGCATACCACATATTTTAATAATTTAAAAGAGTATTGTATTATTCCAATAAAATAAACATCACAACCATGACCCAATGTAATTAAAATAAAATATAAAATAAAACTTTAAACAAAAGAATATTGGAATTTGTACATACTACTAAGAAAGCCTTCAAGTTCTAATAATAAAAGGGCTTTAGTTATTGTATAAACATCCTATTAAAATGAAAAAGTACAAAAAAAATCAATTTATTGAAGTAAATACAAAGGCCATTTTCAAAGCATAAATGTAGTGTTGAGATCCTCAACTCCAATGGGATGTCTAATATATAACGTCCACCCTGTCTGTTATTATTAATTACTTATTAGTTTAGCTGAAGAAATGTAGAGATCATATGAGAGAAATCTGGGCAAGACCGCAATCCAAATTGTAGCTTGCTACAGACCCCCCCACCATGCCCCAGGATTCACACTCCTCATTTCTTGATACACTGGAAAGTATTAGGGTACAGCCCAACACCCTAATAATGGGCGATTTCAGCTACCCCACCATTAACTGGGAAAACTACTCATGTACCAACTCTTTTGCTCAGTGTTTTCTAGAATTCATAAATTGCACCTTGGATCAACTTATTCACACCCCCACCAGGGGCAGCAATATCATAGACCTGGTCATTACCAACATGGGAAACCGGTCTTCCACACCAGAGGTCAGTTCCTCGTTGGTCAGATCCGACCACAAGCTAATCAGCCTAGACATCCACATCCCACCCCCAGCCCCAATTAAGGAAACCAACGTAAAAAACTTCTCAAAAGCCAACTTCACACGTCTTAAGACAGAAGTGGCAAACTTCATGACACCCATGCAGACGGAAAATAGAGGTATGACTGCCGAATCCTACACAAATGCACTTTATAAGCACTTACACAAGTGCATGGATCATGCTATCCCTAATAGAACTAAGATGTTATCCTCCAAAAAAAGGAAGCCAATCTGGTGGTCCTCTGCCATAAACAAACTCTACAACAGAAGAAAGAAACTGTTGCAAAAAAGAGTAAAATCCCATGACTGGAGGAACTCCCTTGTCAACCTTAGTAAGAAGCTGAGATCCCTCATAAAATCCTCCAAAGCTAGTTACGAAAACAAAATTGCCACTGACTCTAAAGACAACCAGAAAACATTCTATAGCTATGTCAAGAATCTAAATGGGAACACTCAGATCTGCTCTGATTTACAGCATAATGGCACTAAATATACAGAACCAACTGATATTGCCAAGATCCTAGCAGATAAGTTCAGTGCTAACTTTACCCCCCTCTCACCCCCTAGAGGGCCCATCTCTATACCGGAAGAATGCAAAGTTCCTATAATCACGGCTGCACAGGTATAAAACACACTCTCCAAAGCCAAGAACACAGCATCCATGGGACCTGACAATATCCCAGGCTGCGTTCTACACGAACTACAGAATGAACTGGCACCCTACCTAAGTACCATGTTCAATCATAGCCTCACCTCAGTCTTTGTACCCACTGAATGGCACACCACGACAGTTATCCCACTCCACAAAGGGGGAGCCACGATGGACCCCGGGAACTACCGCCCCATTAGCTTGATGAGCCTAGTCTGCAAGGCCATGGAACGTATCATCATGGAACTCATAAACAAAGACATTGGTAATCTCCAAACTCTGGACCCTACTCAGTTTGGATTTGTAAAAGGCAGATCATGTCTCCTAAACCTGATTGACTTCTTTGAAGCAGTCACCAAAGCCATAGATGAGGGTAAAATGGTTCACACAGCTTATCTAGATCTCGCCAAGGCTTTCAACACCATCCCCCACTCTGGAATTATCGATAAGCTCACTAAACTAGGTATAAATCCCTATGTCACAAGATGGGTTGCCAACTGGCTCTCGGACAGAACCCACACTGTGAAAGTAGCGGATTCCAAATCCGACATCAAACCAGTGACAAGTGGAGTACCACAGGGTTCAGTCCTGGGTCCTCTCCTGTTTGGTATCTACTTCTCTGAAGTGCAGGCCAACACAGAAGGCCTTTGGCTAACAAAGTTTTCAGATGACTGCAAACTAGGAGCCATAATCAAAACTCCTAACGATGTGGACAAACTACAAAAGGGCCTCACTGAGACAGATACCTGGTGTCAAAGCCATGGCCTGAGGCTCAATGCCAAAAAGTGTATTGTCATCCCCTTTGGTAAAAACTCTGTACCCATGAACTACCACATAGCTAGTAGTCTACTTAATGCCAAAAATGTGATGAGACCTTGGGACACAGGTGGACAGTAGTCTCTCCTTTGATAATCACATCGCCACAGTGGTCAGGAAATCCTTCTACGTGGCCCATCTCATCACAAAAGGATTCTCATCCAGAAAAAAAGAGGTCATTGTTCCCCTCTACTCATCACTCATTAGACCCATTATAGAGTACAATGCCCCTTTTGGTATGTACCTCACAAGACATCTACAACAACTGGAAAGACCACAGAAATACCTCACAAAGAGGATTACTGGCCTCAAACAGATGCCTATGCAGACCGTCTCAAAAAACTACAGCTTTACTCCATCGCATATCGCCTACTCAGGGGCGATCTCTGCCTAACTTACAAAGCTATGTCAAACCCAGAGCTGTTGGACATGCTCCACTTAAAGAAATCCCAATCCCTCCGAGCTACACGCTCTAGGGACCTTAACCTTGTTACCACAATAAACAGAACATGCTGGAGGGATAGATTCCTGTCCCAGAGACTTCCCATACTCTGAAACAGACTACCTATCTATGTCAAACAGAGCTCCGCATTAGCACTCTTCAAGAAAAATCTTGATGATTGGATGGGAAATGGGAAATTCACCCCAGGGATCACTTCTGTGGCTCTGCTCGACAGGGGCACAGGAAAATAATTTTCTTGGTTGGCAAAAGCCAGGGTACATTTTTTGGCTAGGCTTGTATGGGCCCTAGGGCCGATAGCCTAGTACCTACCTATGAACCTATGAACCTATAAATAACTACAGGAAAGACTAACTATAAAGTAGCAGTACCAAAAAATAAAACAGGTTGATTGCACAGACACACACACACACACACACACACACACACACACACACACACACACACACACACACACACACACACATTCTTGAACCTGTTTTTTCTTAGAAGATGACAATAATTAGATTTGTGAGAGCCAACTTCTGGAGAATGTGTACGAGTGTGTAAGTGTGGATGCAGGTGTGTGTGTGTGTGTGTGTGTGTGTGTGTGTGTGTGTGTGTGTGTGTGTGTGTGTGTGTGTGCGTGTGAGTGCGTGTGTGTGTGTGTGTGTGTGTGTGTGTGTGTGTGTGTGTGTGTGTGTATGTGTGTGTTTGTGTGCATGTGAGTGTGTGTGTTTACGTGCACTCCAGTGGTTTATGTTTAGTCCAAGCATATCTAATGGCAGATGTTGATAGTTTAATGGACTGATGGTATGAGCTGCCAGAGAGCACTACTCTCTGCTCTTTTTACTGATTTGCATTTGCCTACTGTGTGACCTGAGCAGATCACTTAAGAAACTTTTTCTCACAATCTCTGTCAAGTTAAATCATCTGTGAGGGGAGAAGCAGCCAATGACACTGACATAGCTCTCAACCTATTAGCACAAAAAATCTGGGCAAAGTAAAAAATAATGGAGGTATGAAGAGCCCAAAATATGGGGCAAATTTTAAATATTGCTCTTATAAACTTAGAAAGTTGCTAGAATAAAAGGTTTTCTGTTACCACACATTTTCTGAATTATAATAAGTCTGAAACTCAAATGTCTGTCATTATTTAGTGAATTCATTCCTCACTGATTTGCCACAAAAATCCAGAAAATCACAGATTTTAAGAGGAACAGAGCAAAGATATGAGGCAAAAATCTGTACATTCTGCAAAAATCTGCACAGTTGAAATGTATGGACATTGGTATACCTGATGAGATGGGTCCTGTAGAGAACATGCTGAATTTTTTGTGCAAGAATGCTAATGAATTGTTGAGTTATAGTCATTAGTTAAGATGCACAATTAAGAACAATGAAGCAGCAAGTGAACACAGAAGATATATATTCATCAATTTCTATCCTTCAGCTCTAGATGTAAGTGTTATTTTTTGGAGATAGATGGGTGTGCACAAGGAAGGTGATGTGTGGTGGCAGATGTGGTAGACGTACTTGGCACAAATGCCTCTTATAAGTTCATAGGTTCATAGGTAGGTACTAGACTATCTGCCCGAAGGCATTTATAAGCCTAGCCAGAATGTGTTGGCTTTCACCACCCCCTTAGATTAGTTCCCTGTGCCTCTGTCCAGCAGAGCAACTGAAGTGATCCCCGGGGTAAACTTTCTGTTTCCCGTCCACTCAAGGTTTCTTTTGAAGAGTGTTAGCAAGGAGCTCTGCCTAATGTAGATTGGAATCTTGTTCCAAAGCATGGGAAGTCTCAGGGACAGGAATCTATCCCTCCAGTACATCCTATTTATTGTTGTGGTGAGGTTTAGATCCCTAGACCGTGTGGCTCGAGGAGATAAGGTTTTCTTTAGGTGGAGCATGTCCATCAATTCTGGGTTGGACATGGCCTTGTATGCCAGGCAGAGATCACCTCTGAGTAGGCGGTATGCAACCGAGTACAGCTGGAGTTTCTTCAGTCGAGCTGCATAGGGCATCTATTTGAGGCCAGCGATCCTCTTGGTGAGGTACTTCTGTGGTCTTTCCAGCTGTTGCAGGTGTCTTGTAAGGTACATCCCAAATGGGGCATTGTACTCTGTGATGGGTCTGATGAGTGATGAGTAGAGGGGCACAATGACCTCTTGATCTGGATGTGAACCCTTTTGTGATTAGGTGGGCCATGTAGAAGGATTTTCTAACCACTTTGGCAATGTGATTATCAAAGGTGAGATTGCTATCTACTTGGGTCCCCAGATCCCTTATTACGTCTTCTGTATTTAGGGGGCTACCACCTATGTGATAGTTTGTGGGTACTTTGTTTTTTCCAAAGAGGATGACTTTGCACTTTTTGGCATTTAGCTTGAGGCCATGATTTTGACACCAGGTAACCATCTCAGTGAGACCCTTTTGGAGGATGTCTGTGTCAGCCAGAGAGTCAATTATAACCCTGAGCTTGCAGTCGTCTGCAAATTTGGTCAGCCATAGTCCTCCTGTGCTTGCCTGTACCTCTGAGAAGTATATGCCAAAGATGAGGGGTCCTAGGACTGGGCCCTGGGAAATGCCACTTGTAACCGGTTTAGAGTCAGACCTAGCTCCCACAACTCTCATCATTTGGGTTCTGTCCGTGAGCCAGTTGGCAACCAATCTTGTGATGTAGGGGTTTATGTTCAGGCTGGTTAACTTGTCTATAATACTAGAATGGGAAATGGTATTGAAGGCCTTTTTCATGGTCTAGGTAGGCTGTGTGTACCACTTTTCCCTCGTCTATAGCCTTGGTAACTGTCTCAAAGAATTCAACCAAGTTTAGGAGGCATGATCTGCCCTTAACAAAGCCAAACTGGGTAGGGTCCAGTGTTTGGAGGTTCCCAATGTCTCTGTTAATGAGTTCCATGATGATGCGCTCCATAGCCTTGCAGACCAAGCTAGTCAGGCTTATAGGGCGATAGTTCCCAGGGTCTGTTGTGGCGCTACCTTTGTGGAGCAGAATAACCATTGCTGTGCACCACTCTATGGGTATGTAGCCTGTGGAGAGGCCGAGTTTGAACAGTGCGTTTAGGAGAGGGGTTAGTTCAACTTTGAGCTCATGTAAGATGCAGCCTGGCACACTGTCTGGTCCCATTGATGCTGTGTTTTTGGCTTTGGAGAGGGCTGTTTTAACCTGAGTGTCTGTGATTTCAGGGACTCTACATTCTTCTGGTATGGTTATGGGCCCTTTTGGGGGTGAGAGAGGGGTGAAGTTTGAACTGAACCTGTCTGCCAGGATGTTGGCGATATTGGTCGGTTTAGTGTATTTTGTGTCATTCTGCACTAACTCTGAGCAGATCTGAGCATTGCCACTTAGATTCATGACATAGCTAAAGAATGCCTTGTGGTTATCTTTGGAGTCCTTGACAATTTTTCTTTCGAAGCTCGCCTTGGATGATTTTATGAGGGATCGTAGTTTCTTGCTGATACTGATCGGGGATGTCTTCCTTTCTTGGGATTTTACTCTTTTCTGTAGTAGTTTCCTCCTTCTATTGTATAGCTTGTTTATGGCAGGAGTCCACCAGACTGGTTTCCTTTTCTTGGAGGAGTGAGTCTTGGTTTTGCTTGGGATGGCACAATCCATGCATTCTTGTAGGTGCCCATAGAATGCATTAGTAAAGGATTTTGCAGCTTGGACAGCGTTATCCTTCAGCATGGTGGCTTTGAAATTGTCCACATCGGTCTTAAGTAACATGAAGTTTGCTTTTGAAAAGTTTTTCACAGTGATTTTCTTGTCCGGGGGTGGGGGCGGAATGGGGATATCCAAAGTGATTTGTTTATGGTCAGATCTAACCAGTGAGGGCTTGACCTCCGGTGTGGAACACCGGTTGCCCATGTTGGTGATTACCAGGTCCAATATGTTGTCACCTCTGGTGGGAGTGTTGACCAGGTGAACCAGGGCATTTGAGTTTATAAATTCTAGGAAATGGTGGGCAAGGGAGTTAGTACTTGAGTAGTTCTCCCAATTAATGTTTGGGTAATTGAAATCACCCAATATTAGGGTGTTTGGTAGGACCTTTATGTTTCCAATGTTTCCAGAAATGCAGAATGGGGGTCCTGGGACATGGTGGGTGATCTGTAGCAAGCTACAATTTGAGTTGCAGTTTTGCCCATTGTTAGTTGCACATGGATGATCTCTGAAGCATCGTGCTGTGCCACTAACCTGGAGGTGTGGGTATCCTTGATGAATATGGATACGCCCCTGCCTTTTGTATTTTGGTTCAGATTCTGTGGCCAAAATGTATGGTATGAGTTGTAGCCTGGTAGTGGTGGGGTGCTCTTTGGAGCCTTAAACCAGGTTTCTGTTACTGCACATATATCGATTTTCTCCTTACTGAGGAGTGCCTCGAGTGCATGCATTTTGAGGTTTAGACTTCTGGCACTGAGTAGCATTACCCTCAGTTTTTTGTTACTTGTGCTATTTACTGCGGTGGGTTTGTCTTTTGAGCTTTGCCTAAAAAAGGCAATACGGGGGTGGCAAGAGCCTTGGACAGTATTCGAAAGCCTAAGGATGACAGGTGCAAGCCGTGTCTAGTGAAGCGGCATGCCTTGTCGAGCATGTCATCCCAGGCGGACAGACACTGGATCCCCTTTGAATGACACCAGAAATTAGCCAATTGTTGAAATCAAGAATTTTTTTGTCAAGAATTTATGTCTAGAAAGCAAAATAGGCCAGTTTCTCTGTCTTCTCAGACACTTGTTATTATTTCATTAAAAATGCTGATATTCCCTCCTAGAACTGGTTAAATGCATCACCTGTATTAGTAATAAAAAGGTGGAAGGGCAGAGTAGTAAAATACAAATTAAGTAATCAGGTTTTAGGGATTCAGACACTAGTGACCTAAACAATGAAGAGTGGACACCTGAAGGGTGAGAATGCTTGACACAGGTGCTGAGCATTCACTCCTCACAACCCATTCATTTATAGAATACATGATACACGATTACTGCACACAAGTAAATATGAGTAGTGAGTGAGGAGCCCAGCTTATTAATGCAGCATCGCTACTCATCACTGTGTCAACAGCATGACTAGTGAGTAAGAGAGGAGCCCAGCTTATTATTGCAGCATCACTACTCATTACTGTGCTGACAGCATGAGTAGTGAGTGAGGAACCCAGCTTATTAATGCAGCATCACTACTCATCACTGTGCTGACAGCATGAGCAGTGAGTGAGAGAAGAGCCCAGCTTAATGCAGCATTCTAAGTTGTGGTGGTACAATGGTTAACGTTGTCACCTCACAGCAAGAGGTTCTTCCATTCGATTCTTGGCTGGAGTGCCTTCTTTGTGGAGTCTGCATGTCCTCCCCACGTTCGCGTGACATTTAAAGACATGCAGGTAGGTGCGTGCATGAATGGGTGTGCCTTCTTTGAAGGTTGGGCGTCGGGCTGGCAACTCGGCACTGTAAAAAAAAAATCCACTGCCAATCATTAGCAGACTGGAGTTCCGCTGTGGCGACCCCTAACCGGGAAAAGCCGAAAGAAATTAGTTTTTAGTTACTCATCACTGTGCTGACAGCATGAATAGTGAGTGAGGAGCCCAGCTTATTAATGCAGCATTGCTACTCATCACTGTGCTGACAACATGAGTAGTGAGTGAGGAGCCCAGCTTATTAATGCAGCATTGCTATTCATCACTGTGCTGACAGCATCAGTACTGAGTGAGGAGCCCAGCTTATTAATGCAGCTTTGCTACTCATCACTGTGCTGACAGCATGAGTAGTGAGTGAGGAGCCCAGCTTATTAATGCAGCATTGCTACTCATCACTGTGCCGACAGCATCAGTACTGAGTAAGGAGCCCAGCTTATTAATACAGCATTGCTAGTCATCACTGTGCTGACAGCATGAATAGTGAGTGAGGAGCCCAGCTTATTAATACAGCATTGCTACTCATCACTGTGCTGACAGCATGAGTAGGGAGTGAGGAGCCCAACTTATTAACGCAGCATTGCTTCTCATCACTGTGCTGACAGCATGAGTAGAAATGAGGAGCCCAACTTATTAATGCAGCATTGCTACTCATCACTGTGCCGGCAGCATCAGTACTGAGTGAGGAGCCCAGCTTATTAATACAGCATTGTTACTTATCACTGTGCTGACAGCATGAGTAGTGAGTGAGGAGCCCAGCTTATTAATGCAGCATTGCTACTCATCACTGTGCTGACAGCTATAAGCTATTATCAAAATGTTCTGATCACTATTCATACTTTAGAAGCCTTGAAAACATGATGTGAATTTTTTTATTCTTGCTGGCAGTTCATAATGCACCCATCTGTTACAGCAGCCGTTTAAGACATTGTTAGAGAAGAAATAAGGTACATATACATGATATGAACTTTTAAATAAATGCAATACTTAACTTGTAGGTTTAAAGGAAAGGTATATGCAACCTTAATGATATCCCAAGATAACGAAAGTCCTCAGCACACTGCTAATGTGTCTTTCTTATGTGTGTTTGCTGCTCGAGATATCTAAAATAACATGCTTGGTCCTACAAAAATGAAAAAAAAGCAGAAGGCTTGAGAATGCCACTCAGTGTTTGGGGGACTTTCTTCTTTATCTACGGTTGTATGACCATAGATATTATATATATAACTTTGGGCATATTTTGGGGGGTGGGGTTGCAGGAAGCTTGCACCATGCAATTAGCAGTTGTTTCAAGTATCTGTATTTTCTTGAGTCTTATCCTCATGTTTCTGGCTTATGTGACTGGCCATTTGTGAGCTGATCACTGCATTATGATGTGAAATAGTAGCATGTAAAGTGGCTTAGTGCTTTTTCAACACCTCTCTGTATATACATGTGTGAGTTTGTGTGTGTGTGTGTGTGTGTGTGTGTGTGTGTGTGTATCTATGTGTGTACATGCATTCTGCATTTATCCTAGAGTTGTGGATGAATGGATGAAATGGAAATGGATCAGTTTACTTTCCAGAACGTTAAAAATATAAATTAATGAGAAGGAATGGCAGAGACACTTTTTATCATCAGTCATTGCTGCATATAATTAAAGCCCATGGCTGAAATGTGCTCACAATCAATAATGCACATTTGTCTGCAATTTTAATATTTCTTGGAATGGTTGATAATGGTCTTTTCTGCTACATCCTGTACATAACTTAGTAGCCACTGCTCTGCATAGAGAACTTTAATTAATTTCTTCCCACAGGAGAGCTGCAGATGTTCAGTGGATTATGAAGCTTTCTGCAGGCACACTTCAAACTGCCTGCAATGAATTTTTCAGTCTTAATGTATTGGATTCTCTCCCAGAAATAGTTAAATGCCGATAAACCTTTTGTAACTTCTTGAAACCTGTTTAAGCTCAAGTCCTCGAGTGTATGCTTTTATTAAGATTTATAGACCTTCCTTGCTAAATTATATATGTGTGTGTGTGTGTGTGTGTGTGTGTGTGTGTGTGTGTGTGTGTGTGTGAAGTACAAATAAACTGAACAACAGAAGATGCATCACATTTTACCAGTGCACTTTTCTTTTCCAACCACTTATTCACCTCCATGCACACATACAGGCCATACACACATTAAATAAATCTAACATCTGTCCACTCATGAAAAATAAAATAAAAATAAATAAATAAATAAACAAACTCCTAGAACATCTAATATGTTACACACCGGTATCTGCACAGCTTACAGGATTGCTCGTATACATAACAGAATCACAAGTAAATGATTACAGAACACTTGCATACCTGGATATTATTAGAAACATCTAATTTCTATCAGAACAAACAGTTCCAGATGTGTATTTGTAGGTAATAAAAACATATCCCTCAATGGCTCCTTGAGTACTTCCAGGTCAAAGAACAATATCTTTAGCATGTTATAAGAACCATTGGGCAGTCAAGTAACCACTTGCAAAAGACTGAAATGTCTATTTTTCTTCTGTTAATCTATTTAGAGCTCATTGCTCAAAAATCAGTATCTTAATTCGACTCTGCACACATCACTGGTGTGTGCGGCAGTTGGTAACTATATTGCCTGTCATCAATGTTCATATATTAAGTGTGTTCATTGAACATTTTTGAGACTGACCTCAGAAACATGAGTATAACTGTATTGACCATAGTACAGTGGGGCATATGTGGTCATTCCATAGTTAAATCTTTTCCATGTTTAAATATAATGAATCATCAAATGTCATAAGTAGATTCACTGTTATATTGTTTATAGTAAGTCTTGTGTGACACCTTATCTGTGTGTGCTAACCCTAAACCTAAGTCTGCGGCTGCCCCTAACCCCACCCCTACACATTCTTATGAAAATAAAACAATTTCCTTAACAGTATCACTCTTCAGTCAAAGTACGTCTGAAGGTACTATTAGGTTTTATTTTGTTTTAGTTTATTGAACAAAAAAGGAAAGCCTTTGTTTTCCTTTTTCAGTGCATTTAGTTTTTGATAATTTTGATTTTCAGAGTCGGGTTTGATATGTCCAAATCAGTACAGTGTACATGAATGTTTCTGCACTTCGTAACTCAGTGTATTCTCAGCCTGTGGAATGAGTTACTACTACAGGTCAAAGTATTGCCTTGTCTGCTTTTAATGCTAGACTTGATGATTGGATGGATAGAGACAAATGTATACCAGGACTGTCATGTACAACCTTTAAGTGCCTGAAGAGGGAGGTATGAACTTTAAAGTGTGTTTACTTAAGGTTTATATGGCTAGGCATCTTATAGTCCCTATTGTCACTCACCTAGTATTGATCCTATGCTTAAAACTGATTTGTTTGCTTTCCAGGGTAGACTACTGATCTCCAAGGACCATTTTCAGATTCAGCCTGGGAGTGGTGTTTAGTTAAGTGACTTGCTCAGAGTCACACAATTAGGTAATAAAGGCTGAGGGAATCAAACCTTGCACCACTGGACCACAGGATACAGCTCATTAACAGGTCCTTAATCCTCTAAGCCAGCTGCCAGACTGATCCTCTAAACTAGCTGCCAGATCTAGGGATATAATCCCATATTTAGGGCTATAATCATAGCTAGATAGATAACTAGATAGATACATAAATAGACAGATAGCTAAGAGAGAAGAGTGATATATATGTATATGTGGGTCTATGTCAGAAGCTCGAATTTTCAGAAACTCAAAATTCATATTGTCGAGATGATATGATCGAGTTTCCAAAAATTCAAACTGAAAAAGCAACAAATATCTACCCTTTTTTACATTTTTGTAGGAGGGCAAGCCACCTTGCACCACCCACCTCCTGCATATTATATTTATATATATATACATATATATATATATATATATATATATATATATATATATATATATATATATACCAACTCCGAGATCACAGTTTTCAGAAACCTGATCATATCATGTGTGTGTGTGTGTGTGTATGATTATAAGACATTCTATGGAACTACAAGTAAAGAAATACCTTTTACATGAACACACACAAGTGATTAGCATAACACACTGAAGGTATAACCATCAAAATACATTTTATGAAGGGGCAATCCCCCTATATCCCCCATGTGGGTATCAATTTCCAAAAACCTCCCAAGCTTACATATTTCAAATCACACAAACGTGACAATGGGTGAAAAAGCTGAAAAAAAATGAGCAGTGCTGGTGCACTCTTGTAAACTGCAATGGCATTCACTAAATAAATCAAAAACTATGGTCACAACTCAGACAAGTCCATATAGCAAACCCCTTACTATCCCTGTACTTAATCACCAACAAGAAACCCACCATACCTTCCCAACACCACCAGTTGAAGTAAACTTACTACACTTGAACAAAATTGCATACCCTGTTGGCATTCAAATTGCTTGAGCTTTGATCAAATGTTGGAACTGGAGATCTCTCTCTCTCTCTCTCTCTATATATATATATATATATATATATATATATATATATTTATATATATATATATATATATTAGATAATCAGTCCTATGTAATGATATTTTATTTTATAACCAGTGTGGTGGACAGCAGTTGATGCTTAGAACAACACATACCTGACAAGATTTAATATTAACTTTATTGGTTGCTAGTGGAAACAGCATTCATAGACACCAGTACTCCTTAGGTTGTAAAAAGGGTTTGCTGATGAAGGGATCTGCTCATTACCTACCAACATACAGTTTCCTCAGTATTACTGTAGCAAAATGACAATGGGCAGGATTTGATAAACTCTACATTGCTCACAGAAACCATGTACACATTGTGGCGCGATGTGCACATGATAGCTTACCGAGTCGTATCCAATAAGCAGCTCTACATGATGTGTAGAGCCACACAAACTCGGTAAACATTGTTGCATGCTAAGTACTGCATAAGCAGCTGAATTGTATGCTAATCAACAATGTCAAGATGGCGGAGCTATTCAACAAGCTATAAAAAATCATATACACTTAGGATTACCTACTGCCTTGCATTCCAAAACCTACTGGAATACAGCCACAGGAGGTACACAAGGTGGAATGTTTGGGGCTGTTGCTATTCTTCTGCATGTGTATGTGCAACAGGCTCAACTCTATGCTGCTGCTGCTACTGCTGATAGACCTCAGGCAAGGAAAAAAGAGTATTTAGACCCCATTTAACTTTTCACAGCCTACATGATGTGAAAATTGTAGAGTGCTACAGGGTGGATAGAGGCACACTCCAGGAAATCTGAAACCTCTGTCATCCTCACCTAAGAGTAAGGGCAAACCAAATGGAACCAATACCTGTGAAGAACAAGGTATGTGTAGCACTTAGAATATTAGCTACAGGAACCTTTCCATGACCTACAGGGGACATGCTGGGGGTGTTACAGGCATAAGCATCCAGGATATTCCATCAATTCCTGAATGCCATGCTACAGCATGCCAGTGACTAT
Source organism: Protopterus annectens (assembly GCF_019279795.1). NCBI lineage: Eukaryota > Metazoa > Chordata > Ceratodontiformes > Protopteridae > Protopterus > Protopterus annectens. The sequence goes on from NC_056731.1 coordinate 1,818,038,570, forward strand.
ACATATTTCCCCCTACCCCTGAAGACAGAGCTAGAGCTATGCAGAAGTTTTACCACATAGCTCACTTTCCTAAAGTTCTGGGTGCCATAGACTGCACTCACATTGAGATACAAGCAACACTCGGGGAACAGGGAAGGAATTACATCAACAGAAAGGGGTTCCACTCCATTAACTGTCAGGTCATGTGTAATACTAGGGGAATCATACTGAATGTGTGTGTCCTATCAACCTTGGAAGTTACCACGACTCCCGTATCTGGCATACCTCACAGCTCTACCAAAGTTTTCCAGGGGTGATGTGTCACAAGGCCATTTACTGGAGGATGCAGTGTATCCACTTGAACCATGGCTCAAACAAGAAATATCATGGAGCGTGTGTTTTGGCTGTTGAAATCACAGTTTCATTGCCTAGATACAATGGGGGGCTCTGCAGTATGATCCCTGCACCTGTGCTGAAATTCTCTGCAGTATGACCCAGTATTTGTGCCAAAATTATCATAGTTTGTGCTAGCCAATAGAATATCATCCTATGAAAACAGCTGCAGCAAGATCATCAAGTGCTAGGAACAAATGTTCCACCACCAGTGGTAAGGCCACCACATTCACATGTACGTGAGGAGTCAGAGGGGTAACCCCCAAATGCTGTGGCTGTAGTTTGACATAGGCGTGCACAATATGCCCTCACCCTAGCCAAGAGGCAATGGATAGTCCATATGCTGAATACCTAAGGAGTATGCCTTTCACATGTACATACAGTAAAATTGATGCCAGGCAATCTTTACTTCCCCATGTAATGCCTGTGTACTGCTAGTGTCAGACAGAGTAAGCCCAAAATGGCAACAGCTGTAACTGCAAGCCTATTAAGGTAAGTGCTGAAACTGTAATAGAAAAATAAATGTGTAAGAACATGAATGAATGGCAGATACCTGCTTAATTGGTACTTGTAAATATAGCTAAGTAGAATGTGTGTAATGTGTTCAGCAATGCCATCAATATCTGACATGACTGACATAAGTATTATATACTTATGCAGTTTAACAAATAAACTGGCCCATGCAGCTGAAATTTCCACTATAGAAAAAACAGTCCATAAAAGTGAACTTATCCCAACACACCCACAACTGGAGCAGCATAAATGAAAACAGACTCCTCTCCTTCAAGTTGCCTAGCTACATGGTTACCTCTGAGCACTCTGAAGATGTAAATGAGGCGTGAACTAATTGGAATTGCTGAATGCCAAACATTTGACATTTAAATAGCAGATGTAAACATAGTGTAGCCTCTACACCACTGTTAGGTGCTAATGGCTTGCGACTGTGAATGATTACTCTGACTAAAGCAAAACACAGCAACTCACAGACACACTTCACTGAAGTGGATATGTCAGTGAAGCTACACTTACAAAGTGTGAAACTAACTGCAGTGAGATTTTAAACAAAACTAAACACCCCACATGTATATTTCTTTGGCATAATTGCAGTTTCTTGCCTTTGCTGAAAACTGCTATTGACTGTCATGTATTTACATCATGCCCTGAAAGTAATATAGGACAGTATGCACTAGAGACTGCATGTCTGATACTAAACCAGAGATAAGGGAAGGATTCCCAGAGTACAAAAAGATGACAGAACTACAGTTTTGCAAATATATTCATAAATAATGTGTGATCACTCATTGCACTAAATATGTTATCTGCACAGTTACAATCAACTGAGAATGTCCAACTGTGTGAACTGTTTAATACTTTATATGAAAAATGAATTGCTTGCATGTACGTGATTTGATTGCTATTGCAAAGCTGTGGCTGTGGCAAAGCTAGATAACCCCCTATTACAGTGTTGTGTAAGTGCAGCAGTCTGATGGTTCAAATCTAGAGCTGTCTAGCTGTTTAACTTTTGTTTCCCTTTTTTATCCATTTTCTTTTTTTTTTTCCTGATGCATGCTGTGTGGCATAGCACAAATACAGATAGTTGCTTAAAACTGAAATTTTAATTTCAGTCACCTTCTAGAGCAGGAACATGTTTAGTGGCATTGTGTGATGATCAGCATCATTGATGGTAATGACTGCAGAAATTCCACCTGTTACCTGACTTTCTGTGTGGCACAAGGTGTAAATACATTGAGTTAAAAATACAGAACATAGTTAAAGTGGAGTTGGAGTCCCACAGTAGTTATTTTCACTGAGGAAGCATCATAATGAGTATTTACATGAGAGATGTATGTTCACTTTTGCCTTTTACATTTGCACATTGTCTACCTATGTACAAACAGGGTTAACTATTTAAGGAAAAAAGTGAAAAATGTAGTTGGTTCACCTTCTGTCATGTGAAAAGGCTCAACGGTGATGCACCACCATCAGCACGCTGGACAGTACTGAGTGTAGAAAATACACATGTATTCTTGTGTTCCCAACAGTACCTCTCTGTCATACCAGGTATAAGTGCAGTAAACTCACATCCAGAACACAGGTAAGCCATGGTTCAAATCCTACACACTCCTCTTTTTATTAATGGTGTCTCACTGTCATTTTTTAGAAAAAATTGATTATAAAGGTAATACTGCATACCAATAGCTATGTATAGCAGATTGATTGACAGAAAGATATCATTACTGCTTGCATACACATACTTTTGTAGGTATCATATGTGTTATGTGTGTAATTAGTTTAGCATGGCAATGATGATTATTAATAAAACATGCAGTTGCATATCTCTAATGGACACAATAGCTTACTTACAATTATCTACACCCCTCCCATAACCCAAGTATAAATATAAAACAGAATGCATTGTGAGGTATGTATCATAACTTCAAACTCTAAAGTCATGCATGTCTATGCATTTCCAATAAATTGTCAGACATTTGTCCTGCATCACACCTGAGAATGCATAAACCAGGACCTTTTAATGTGACACATATACAGACCTAAATGAAGTATAGCACCAGTCATTATTTAAGCTGTATATCTGTAATGACCATGGTTGACATACATGTTTTCTGTGGTAATGAAGAGTAATGACTTGTATGCATTCTGTAATCCCACATTGTAAAAATTACTTGCAACAGTGTGTACATCCCCGCAAAATATGTGCCAAGCCATCCTATTGATCCCTCCAAAGGTATGGCTTAAAAGCCAAGTCATTTAGCATTTCAGTGTTGACCAGTGGGCATAGTGTGACCAGGTGTAGCAGCACACATGCCATAAATCAATGCCAACTCTGACATCAACATTGCTGTTTCGTAAACTGCCATCCTCTTTGTTTTGCAATGTTTCTCTTTACTTACCATCATGCAAAGTGGTTGGCATGGCTGTGCATGTTTATGCACTGGTTGTAAAACACAACATCAAAAATTGGTGGAAAAACAAGGCAACTGTTGTTGGAGGACCTTTGCAGACATAGTAGGAGATGGGAAGGGCAGTGCCAAATTCAGAGCACAGAGGTGGGGTGTGGAGAAGTTAAAAATATTTGTTGCACTCCTCGTGAAGCACTACAACAATAGGAACTGATATCCTGCAGATGTGTAAATATACAGATTAAGCAACTTTAAATTATATGGAATGCTGTATATAGTCAAGACTGGTATGCATAATGCTTTCAGGTCTGTTCTTTCATTTTCTGTTTTACATCTGCAGGGGAAATATTGCACAGAGAGACACATGCTAAGAGGTTGGAATGACTCAGAGAGGCAAGGGTTATGAATGCAGCACAACTGACCCTGATTGTAATGAATATGTTGTGATTCCATAAATCAGAATTAAGTTCAGATTGCATATCCTAACTCTAACAGCAAGCATGCATGCTTTCTTCTATAGCCCTTGGTAATTGTATTAGGCAAGTGTAATAATATACTTAGATTATGTGGGTTCAATTCCTGTATGCATCCTATAGATTAACATTCAACAAGTGACATTGGCTTTAATGCCATGCTGTTGCATTAATTTGCAGTATCTTTAAAGGCATATATAAAATAGGTGCATATTCCAAGGATTACTTGTAACAATTCTTTTTTGGATTGCAAAAGTTCTATAGCTAGTATAATAATAAAAGGATATTTATAATAATAAAGTATGAATGTGACATATGGTTTCAATTATCTTTTTTTTTGTCTCAGCCCACCCCTTATCTCTCTCTCCCTATTTTTTGTGGGTTACCTGGAATCATACTGTTCTGATGTCATACCTTTCTGACAACAAATAAAATGCTTTTCAGCACAGAAAGGCTGGTCAACTGCTATGACTCAGCATGCTAACTCTCCAGCAGCTGCCACAGCAACACCCAGCACCTTTTGGATGCAACTTGGCAGTACTGCCTCCACAGCCCCTGCAGTACTTGAATCATCCACATCAGGTCACATTGCTCTGGCTGCTAGTGCAGTGGTACCCTCTGGGACTATTGGTGGAGGTGGTCATTATGTCACCTGCCAAGAGCTGCCAGGGATGGTGCATGATCTAATAGAGACTGGGCTTGGTGCCTGCATCAGTCACCTGGAGAGTTTGCTCATTTAAATAGAAAAGAGACTTTCATGTCAAGCAGTCTCCCGGAGAGCTGAGGAAGGGGACAGTGATAACAGTTCTGAGGGTGAGGGCTAGATTCTCACTGTTCCCACCCTTGATGAGCATGTGTGTCCTATGTCCCCTACCTATCCCCAATCATGGTGACCCCAACTTTTTGTGCCCATCACCATCCCTGTTTCAGTCCTGTTTGTCTGTGCCTGCATCCTCACCGACCGTATCTACCTGACTCTCACATTCCTATGTCCCTTCCCTAACATTCCTCTCTTTTTGAAATGAAAAAGAAAAAAAGTGGGCATTTGTCCCACAAAAAACAAATTCCATATGTAGCTCTCCACTTTGCATATGTGTCTTATTGACACACTTGATTTGGTCCAGTTGTCTATACAACATCATTGTGTTGCTGTCACCCATCATTGTTGTGGTGATAGTCCAAATACATCAAATGTTGTCTACATTTGCACATTACTGTGTTGAAGAAGTGGATATCTATGGTTCTTTCCTAATTCTCTCCTGCAAATTCCTGTTTCTTCCCCTTTGTTCTTCCCTCTGCTTGCCCCTCATTTTACAGATTTACTGTCTACCTCACACCTTTAGTCTGGTCAAAAAATAGAATCACACACCACACACATGGCCAGAAATGGCCCATAAAAAAGCCTTCACTTTTAGTCCTCTCCATTTGCGTAGAGTTTGGCATTGTGCACCAATTCCAAGTGGCGGTGAAAGGCTGTTCACAATCTATTTTGAGACCTGGTGAGTTTTTGCCATTGGCTATACTAGTCCGGTTGTGTCCATGCAATAGTGCTTAAATATGCTGTGCTATAGCAGCACAGAGTTAAGGCAGAGTAAAGCCACTACTGTGAAACTGTTAGTCTGACAGTTTTGTTCTCTGCTGGATATAGCAAAGGATGACTTTTTATGTGGAGTGGTGATATAAATCACTTGACTGAAGATTTTTTTTTCATAACATCATGGGTTCGATTCCAGATGCCTCTCACATCATTTCCTACTGTGATGTTGTATGTCTATGATATGTTTAATCACCCAAATCTTAACATTTGCCACAGTTATGAATTCTGATGAAGATATATTGGACACTGGCCAAAAAAAATATTATCTACATTGACATCCACCCCAACTATGATATATTTATCCAAACTTGTTCTGTTTTTGTCTGTTGTCCCTTTACTTACCCTTCATTACCCTTCTATCAGTCACTTCATGCTGCAGAACATGGCAGCTTAATAATTAGAAAAGACCAAAAACATGCCCACGAATGCTACATTACACCAAACATGGTTATATGTATATCCATCTCTCCTTGTATGCAACCCTTCACTCACACCCCTCTTTATAGGTGTGTATTTATCAGGCTGATGGATGTACAGGTCATCTCTTGGCTTCTGCATGCTGTCATGACTCTGCTAATGGATAACACAAATAAGTTATCTTGATTCAGTAGGTGATCAGTGCTCCTGTAGTGTGGAAGGTTTCAAAATCTGCTGTAGGTTTCGCTTTCTGTCATGTTCAGGTGATGGATGAAATGTTCATCTAATATGATGTGGAAACTGCTCTTACTGTGAAGAAGCATACTGCACACACTTTTCAGGATATCCACCCCTGCACAAATAGTTACCATATCTGATCAGTCATAACAATAATTTCAAAATATGTACTCCCTCTTGTCATTTGTAGAAAGCTGTACATACAGCTAACGTGATTTGCAGTGAGGCCTACAAAACATCTACTAGTTGTAAAAGTTTATTAATGTAGGCATTACTGATACAATATGGGGAAGGCACACACTTTAATGTAGTCATTGGTTGACACATTTGCAGTCCTGATCACATTTACTTAGCTAATAACATCCTGACACCATTTGTAAAAAAAGAGAATCATCTGAATTTGAACCCTGGCTCACTTGTGCTCTGACAAGGTGCTCACTGCTGTTATACCCTGTGCCACAGATAAATCTGGGCAGCAGGTGTATTTTTCACTATCAGTACTGTGCAGAGTGAAAATGGCCACACATCGCTGCTGAGCCTGTTTGTGCGAAGGAAGGCAAACCAAATAAAAGGAAGGCAGAGACCCGCCTTTGCTTGGTGCTTAACATTGTGCAAACTGGGAAGACAGACCAACAGTTATTTATGTAATAAAATGTTGGCACCTGCATTAAAGATAGACTACAGCATGAACATGATAGCATCTGCAGCAATTTCCCCTTTAACTTATCTTGCAAGCCTGACACATGACACATTATCAAACAACAAATTCAAATAATTTTTTCAGCAATGCAGTATTTGAACATGTGTTTAGCATGTCTACCTCTGGTTACTGGCTGTAATCCTTCACTACATTGAAATGCATTCACAAACACAAGAGAAAAGCAGTGACATGTATGCTTCACCGAACACATACTTCCTAGATATTCATGTGTGCCCTGCAGCAATGCACTTTCAACTGATATGTCAGGACTTGGGCCATTGTCAAACAGACTCCAGCATTACAGAGTGTAACTGCATTGTTACATTTGGTATGATTTTATAGTAACCCTGGACATTGGTCATCCATGATCATACCCCACTGATATTGTTAGCAACTTGTATTAATGTGGACATACCTTCATCTGAATATGAAGACGCATAACTCCATCATTACGCTACTGCTGTTTAAAAAGTGTGTGTTTGTGTGTATGTTTCATCTACACAACATCCTGAGAAAGAGGTACATCTGTCTCACTCTGCAGTATGTATTCATTATAGCCTCTTTCACCTAGGTTGCCAGGGTATATTTATATGTACTTGTGCAGACTGTGCTCACACAATCATATCACGAGTCCAGGCAAACTAGTCTCTGTGAGATTAGAGCCCCTACCTATCTAGTTACCTATGACACTATGATGATGTCATCCTCTATAAAGTGCACTCTGATATTATTAAAATTAGATGTTTGTGGTGGCATGCATGTGTTAAGTAATGTGTTCTTTAGCTTGTGTAGTTAGATAGGTAGGGGTTCTAGACTCTCAGCAGTCAACTTGTATGGGTACAGTCAGAAGAGCATGAGTCCAGGTCCTGCTGCCTTCATTCAAGTTGCTCATGCTGCCTCTCACCCCCTAGAGAGCCCATCTCTATACTGGAAGAATGCAAAGTTCCTGTAAACATGGCTGCACAGGTAAAAAACACACTCTCCAAATCCAAGAACACAGCATCCATGGGACCTGACAATATCCCAGGCTGCATTCTACATGAACTACAGAATGAACTGGCACCCTACCTAAGTACCATGTTCAATCATAGCCTCACCTCAGGCTTTGTGCCCACTGAATGGTGCACCATGATGGTTATCCCACTCCACAAAGGGGGAGTCACGACAGTCCCCGGGAGCTACCACCCCATTAGGCTGACAAGCCTGGTCTCCAAGGCCATATAACGTATCATCATGGAACTCATAAACAAAGACATTGGTAATGTCCAAACTCTGGATCCTACCCAGTTCAGGTTTGTAAAATGCAGAACATGTCTCCTAAACCTGATTGACTTCTTTGAAGCAGTCACCAAAGCCATAGATGAGGGTAAGGTGGTTCACACAGCTTATCTAGATCTAGCCAAGGATTTCAACACCATCCCCCACTCTGGAATTATAGATAAGCTCACTAAACTAGGTATAAATCCCTATGTCACAAGATGGGTTGCCAACTGGCTCATGGACAGAACCCACACTGTGAAAGTAGCAGACTCCAAATCCGACTTCAGACCAGTGACAAGTGGAGTACCACAGGGTTCAGTCTTGGGTCCTCTCATGTTTGGTACCTACTTCCCTGAATTACAGGCTAACACAGAAGGTCTTTGGCTAACAAAGTTTGAAGATGACTGCAAACTAGGAGCCATAATCGAAACTCCTAACGATGTGGACATACTACAAAAGGGCCTCACTGAGACAGATGCCTGGTGTCAAAGCCATGGCCTGAAGCTCATTGCCAAAAAGTGTATTGTCATCCCCTTTGGTAAAAACCCTGTACCCATGAACTACCACATAAGAGGTAGTCTACTTAATGCCAAAAGTGTGATAAGAGACCTTGGGACACAGGTGGACAGTAGTCTCTCCTTTGATAATCATATTGCCACAGTGGTCAGGAAATCCTTCTACATGGCTCACCTCATCACAAAAGGTTTCTCATCCAGAAAAAAAGAGGTCATTGTTCCCCTCTACTTCATAGGTTCATAGGTTCATAGGTTGGTACTAGGCTATCAGCCCTAGGGCCTATACAAGCCTAGCCATAACAATTCCCTG
>NC_056731.1:1818054871-1818109871 GCF_019279795.1 Protopterus annectens
TGACTTGTGGGTTAATGTTGTGTGTATGAATCTTTATCTTCTGATTTGAGCATGGTGCTGAATCATGTATATTTCCAAATACTGAACTATTTCTGTTTTTATGAGTAGTATGTGCTTAAGTTAACTTTATTTGGTTGCTTTCCAGCCTACTGACATTCATTTTTTTTCATTTAAGCATATCTGATAGCACTGCTATGTCAGTACAATGCCTACAAATTGTCCATAATCCAAGACAGTGGCCACTGGATGTCTAGGGCATTACTGACCATGCTTCTATTTTATTTTATATGAATACATGCTGAGCACAGGTTGTCTTATGATATATTTATTGCACTAAAGTTTCTTAGCACAATTGCTGCTTCTTAATTTGTGAGGTGCTTACATACTTTGTTATGGAGTGACTGTGTCTGTTGTTCTTGACATGCTTCCTAGTAATTATGCAACGATGGTCTGGGTGTCCCTCAGCAGTACAACAGTTTAATGACTCAGCCACACCCACTGTCCTTACTGTATTGGTGTTTGTTCATGGGCAATTCACCTTAGCAGGGTAACTGCTCATTTCAACTTTTGTTTGCAGACTTGTACTGCTGAAAGCTAAATGTCATGCACACACTTTTGCACGCATTTTATATATCTATATTTATGTTTATATATCTAAGTCACACCAGATTGACTCATATGATTGATAGAATGTGTAAGTCTGTTATCTTATGTATATTTCTTCACTATCTGCAGGGTCTGTTGTTGCCTTGACAATAGCTCCATCCAGAGAGTTTAAAATGAGGTCCTTATAAATCCAATCTGAACTAATCAACTGCATGCAAAATAAGTGCATATTATTAAAGGGTTAATGGGTGTAATTAATAGTCCCATAATTTAAATGGAATAAAACTCAGTACTACAAGACAAGTGAGCCATTTTGCGATATGAATGCATCTGTTAATCACATGTGAATGACTAAAGATGCACTAACTATGTGGGACAGATGTTCAGGTTTGACAGAGCGGCATGCCTTTCATTCTATGCATACTCTTAATCACATATCACATGCACTTGACATGAGCTATAGAACATGGTGGTGGGGCATTTTTCATGCACAGGAAATTATTTGTAGGTTCATTCAGGTAAGAAATATAGTAATAAGGCACAGTGTTCTTAATAAGTTATTTTAGGACCTCTTATTCCTTGGGATATATATAATTGTTATTACAGATTTAATTTTGCAGTTTTCGTGTTTAAGTATCATTGCACCTAGATAAGGAGTCTATCCTTCTGCATAGTTCTTTTTTCTTGGACAGAAGAAAATATTTGGTAGGCTTTCAGGTTTTGAATTTCAATGTCAGGATGGAAAATGTATGAATTCAAAGGGATTGCCATGATACCAAAGTCTTTAATATCCACGACTCCTGCCTGTGCCATTTACATTAACTGCCATGTTAGAAAATGGTCTATTTCTAAGAGTAATTTATGTTAAGGTAAATGGAAACTTATAAGGTTGTGTTAAAAATGTTGCACAATGACCATCCAGTAATTGGAAAATGAAAGTTGTGACACAGAAATGTTTATGGTACAAAACTAGAAACCAAAATGGAACATATGTATAAATAATGTATGTCACATAAACAACAACAAATCCTTTGACTTCATTGCATCAAGAGAAGAGTCTGACAGAATATTTTTTTAAAATATATTGATTTTGCAGATCACTTCAGGAATATTACATTCATGATTATGGTTGATTTTGACATTTAATTGTTAAACATATTTTGAATGTCTGAAATCATATCACAAGCCATAGTAATCAGGTTAAGAAAGTTATTTGATTTGTATGAATTGCCAGAATACATTGATAAAGACATGATTCTCAGTTCAGATTAGAAGAATTTCATCATTTTGCAAAACAGAATGAAACTGTTAATTTAACAAATGGTCCAGGATAGTAAGCTATGAACAGTATAACAGAAAGAATGGTAAATCACTAAGGCAGGGATAAAAAAGTTAACAAATACTACATTGGATGTGGAAAATAAAGATTCATTATTGCTATTGCAGTCTAGGATCACACCTAGTCATAAGACAGGTCAATCACCTGCAGTACAGTTTATGAACAGACACAGTCAAACAAGGGTAGATGTAATTAAACTTAACTTGAGTGCTCTGGTGAGAAGGAGTATTTTCAGAAATGTAAACATGATAAGCACATCACAGACTTACATTTCACGAAATCAGATTCAGAGTATCATTGAGATGCAACATATGATCCCAAGTGGATTCCTCCAGTGTCAGTTGAACAAAGCACCTCAGTTCTGTACTGATCAATAGGAAGAGACTGGCAACAAGTTGGAGAGGTTAGAGGTGGAGGTAGGAATTCTATCCCTTTGCAAAATAGATCGACCTCTAACTGCTCCATCTTCAAATAACTACTTAAAGGCTACCTAAATAAAACTTGCCTCTGCTCCTGCACTACTCCAGGCTGGAGTAATCCTCCCCTCTTTCCACCAGCTGCATACTTTGACTATGTTCGGAGAGAAGGAATAAGTAAAATCTATTTCTTAGACAAAGATTAGATATATTTTTGCCCAGGCTATATTATCTAGTCATCTCTGTTCTAAAGAGTGTACTAAAGTGTGTTTAATGTCACCTCTATGAACTGCAACTTGTGAATACTTTACTGAAAATTTATTTTTCAACTTGCTACAGCTGTTCAAATAGGTGCAATGTGTATACTATAGGTTCTCATAACATGAGCTGAAGCTGAATTTTTATTTGGTTAATAAGTCATTCGTCTGTATTAGGGTTTGTAATAACTTTATTTAACTGTAACCATTTTAAGTCAATACAGTGCTTTTGTGTCCGGCCTCCCCTGAAAATGGGACTTTCCTGGTACACAAATGTGAAATAAATAAACCAATCAATCAGTCAATCAATCAATAAATAATGTATCATTGTCATAGTGGTCGGCTAAGGATCAAAAGGGCTGCAGTGAAAGAGACCCAAGCTGGGAACGTCATTATCGTTATTATTTATTTATTATTTATTGACATTTGATTACTGAGAAAGTCCACCTGGTTAGAAACCGATTTTAGTGGAGGCCTGGGGAGAAAAGCTCCAAATTACTACAAAACAGTTTAAGAAAAATAATTTCACAATCTTGAAAAATAAAACAAAAACATCTGCAGTTTAAATAATTATAACAAATTGGATATAACATAAAAACATTGGTTAAGAATCGATACAAGGTATAGCAAAACTGTTTAATATTTAGAGAAATTTTAGACAGTTTGTAGAGAAATTAAAGGAAAGTTAGTCTAATACAAATAGGAATTACAATATGAAATGAGGGAAAACAGGCTTCTGGTATATATAGGAGATAATGTCAGGAAAAAGAATTCGATAGCAGTAAGGAAGTAAGTGAAGAAAGGAGATTAAGGAGGTATAAGGAATGAAAAGGTACTTGTTCACATTTAAGGATATAGTACATCTGAGTTTTTAGTAAAAACAGGCAGATTTTAGCTAAGCAATGTTTCAGAGTGGTTTTGAAAATGGGAGGGAGGGTATAGACCTGATAGATACAGGTAAGGAGTTCCAGGCCTTAGCAACCTTGTACGAATACAGATAATGCCCAGCAGATTTGTTAGATTTGTAGAAAGACAGCAGTTTTTGCTTACTGTATTGCAATGACCGAATGGGAACATAGTTGTCTAGAATGTCTTTTAGTGCTGGCAGGCAGATGGATGATGGATAATTTTATAGGTGGTAAGAAGCTATGTATATGTTAGTTGACGTTGCAGTTTTAACCATTTAAGGCTTTTCAGTGCTATACAGTGGTAGGTTCTGAATGTGAACACCGATATGTGCTAAAAATTTAGCAGCTTTGTTAATAGCATTATTCAAGTTTTAATTTTTGTGAAGCCTGGAGGTTACTAAGGATGGGAGTGTCATATAGAAGAGTGCAGAGGAGATAAGTAGTGGCAAGTGTAGTTTCAGTTGCATCTTTGAGAAAGTTTTTGGCTCTGTAAAGCATCCCTAGTTTCTGATGAGTTTTTCTTATTCAATTTTGTATATGCAGGTTGAATGTAAGATTATCACCCACTATCACTTGTAATAGTTTGCTATGAGAAGTGACTTCAATGGCTGTATTATCAAGAGCGAGGACTTTACATTTTGTTTTTCTCATGAGAGAGAGATTTGTGGAGAAAAAGTAGTAGTTTGGTCTTTTTTGAGTTGAGCATGAGTTGTGAATTATAAAGTCATGTATCAATGAATGTTAAAGCTTCCTGAGTAATTTTATTGAGATGTAATATATTGTCAAATATGCAATTCAGAATGGATTCATCTGTGTTTTGTATTAGGGTAGCCTGTTTTGTGGTAGTATAAAGGCTATTAGTGAAAATGTTAAAGAGGAGAGGACCAGGGACAGAGCCTTATGGTACACCGGTGGTGATTGAGAGGTAAGGAGAGCGCAAGGAGTGCCATTTTACTGACTGATACTTATTGCACAGGTAGCTTTTGAACCACAGAATTATTGGCTGAGAGAGAGACCTAGTGAGGACATTTGAAGTAGCAGTTTGCTGTGACAAACTGTGTCAAAGGATTTAGACAAGTCTAGAAATAAGGAAGAGACTAGTTTGCCATGATATCTAGCTTTATTGACAGTATCAATATAGGTTAGAAGAGCAGTACTAGTACTATGGGAAGGATGGAAGCCATGTTGTGTAGGGGATGGAAGTTCTTCCTGCAGGAGCTACTCTAGCAATTATTTTTTTAATACAATTTTCAAGTATTTTGGCCAGGAGAGATAAGATTGCTGTAGGTCTAAAATTATTAATGTCTGTTGAATTTCCTCCTTTGTGCAGAGGGATAACGTGCGACTTTTCTAGAGAGGGGGAACTTGGGATTCTGCACTGACCTATTTATTGATCTATTTATAAGGATTGAGACAGAATAGGCAATGCTATCGGCTGCTATTTTTTGATATTCGCTTGGAAGGTCATCAGCTGAAGAAGAGCATGGTTTAAGTTTTTTTTAAGAGAAGTTTTATATAGGATGTGTATGACAGTTATACATTAAGAAAATTCCTAGAAAGGAATTGGTCCATACTAAATCATGAAAAAGCCATTAGACCATTTATAGATTCACATCCTGCCATAGTATTTAAGAAGGGCAGAAATTTAAAGAACATATTTGAGATGAAGCCAAAGGGAATTAATAATGATGGGCACATGAAAAAATGTGCCATGTGTAACTATTGTAAACATATTAAGGAAGGTAGCACTTTTCTGATAAACAACATTGAAGTAAAACTTCATCAAAAATACAATTGTGGATCTGAAAGGATTATTTATTGTGCTTTATGTTATTGTTGTAGCTGTTTTTATATTGGAAAAACGGACCATAAATTAAAAAAAAGTATCTTTGAGCATCTGTATGACATAAAATCAAAAAAAATACAAATGCACTTAGCAAGCACATAATGGAAAATATTGCTCATTCTTTTCATTGTACTGTCATTGATAATATTAAAACAGAACCTTGAGGTGGAGCCTGGTCTCTTTACAGAACCTTGAGGTGGAGCCTGGTCTCTTTACAGAACCTCGAGGTGGAGCCTGGTCTCTTTACAGAACCTCGAGGTGGAGTCTGGTCTTTTTACAGACCCTCAAGCTGGAGTCTGGACTCTTTACAGACCCTCGAGGTGGAGTCTGGACTCTTTTACTAGAAAAGATGGAGCTTTACTGGCAACTGCGTCTTAATGCATCTAGTTGTCCAGGCTTAAATGAACACATATCTATCAGCTCTGTTTTAAAATTAAAAGCCCTAGAAAGATAATACTGTTTTAAATAAGTATTTATTCATTATTTATGCATTTTTAAACACTATTTTGGGCCGGATTCACGAAGGCTTGCACGGAGTCTGAGAGTAGTGTAAGACTCCATGCAGCCTTCGCGATCCAGGAACAGCCCAAAGTCCGTGTAAGAGTCAAGCTAAAACGGCTCTTACACGGAGTGGGCGTGGATAAGCTAATCACCTCACTTGCAGCCGAATAGCATGCAAATGAGGCTGATTAGTGATCCAGAAAGCCCAGAACAGCCCGTGTAAGAGCCGTTTTAGCTGCAGAAATGTACTCAGTTGACAACTGAGTACGTTTCTGCAAACATGGCAATGGAGCCATGTCAGCTCTAAATAAAGGGTGCATATGTTACAGGCAGCATGCCAATGGCCAAATATGTGGCCATTGGCAAGGTAACCTGATGCAAATATATTAAAAATATAATTTTTTTTTTCGGCGATTGCCGATGTTTAAACCCAGCGCAGCCCCGCGCAAACGGGCTGAGCTGTATAGAACATCAAAACGAAGGTTTTAAACCTACAAATGTAGGTTTTATGCAATAAATGGAATGTCAATGCAGGGACCAGCAGAGCAAAACCAACATGGCCACCGTGTAGTGGTTGCTAAGGGGGGAAGCTGAGTCTAAGAGATGTAACTAAGCATTAGTAGGCAATCTGATGCAAATGAGTGTAAGGATACTGAATTCCACTGTCACATAGCAAATGAGCGCATTATGAGTAGTGTAAGAGTTACATAAGGGGGAGGAACAGAGTAGGAGATAGGTGACATCACAGGGGGGAATGGTAGAAAGAAATGCAGTTCATTGGAGGTAAGAGTTACATGACAGATGTCAGACAGATATCAAGGAAAGAGGTGTGCCACTAAGTAAACATGAGAAAGTCAAGAAATGGAAGGTGTACACTGTTGCCTACACCAAAGTTTCTTGCTGGACGTGTATGCGCACGTGTGCGCGCCACGAAGCGCGAGTAAGGCAGTGTGCGCGCGTGTAAGGCAGTGTGTGCGCGTGTAAGGCAGACTGAGCATGTGGGAGCGTGTTGGGAGATGTTTAACACTGTTTGCGTGGGCGTGCACACGTTTAAAACTGAATAAGCAGAATCTGAACTGTGTAAGTATGTGTGCGCGTGTAAGCCACTGTGAGCGTGTTTCTGCTGGTTTGCACACGGCTCCACCCTGAGGAAACAGAAAGGAAAAAGGAAGCAACAGATGTAGTAGGAAGTTAGCAGGGAATACTGCTGGAGCTAGCAGGTGAAAACAATTAGATGCAGGCAATTACACAGGCAGAATACTAGCCCAGCCCAGCACTTAAAACTCTGCAAACAGCAGTGCAGAATGTTTCTCTCAAGAGACACTGCAAGACAGGAGTTAAGTTAACAGAAGTGAAAACTGAAAAAGCTGAACTCAGAGCAGAAATGTTAGGGGCTGCCATAGCTGTCATAATGAGACATAGGTGACTTGCTGAGGGTGGTGACAATGCAGATGGTGCCAGACAACCCGCAGTGAGGAGACGGAGAAGAGTGTACAGGCCCAGGGTCACCTACCATGGGTTACATGAGCTGGAGATAGTAGAGTGCTATAGAGTGGACAGAGACCTCCTGCAGCAAATAGTGGAGCTGTGCAGGCCACGCCTCACAGACAGAACCAACAGAGGGGAACCCATCCCAGTGGAAACCAAGGTATGTGTCGGCCTAAGAATACTAGCAACAGGTACCTTCCAGAGACCAACTGGCGATATGATGGGGATATCACAGGCATCAGCTTCCAGGGTACTGCACCAGTTCCTGGATGCCATGTCAGCACATGTCGGTGATCATGTATATTTCCCCAATGCCCGTGAGGTATTGGCCAGCAATATGCGTCTCTTCCAGCAAATAGCGGAATACCCTGAGGTAGTGGGTGCAATAGACTGCACGCACATACGCATCAAAGCACCAGCTGGTGAGCGGGGTAAGGCATACATCGACCGCAAGGGCTTCCCCTCCATCAACTGCCAGGTCGTGTGTGATGCCCAGGGCATAATAATGAATGTGTGTGCTGGCTGTCCTGGGAGCTACCACGATTCCCACATCTGGCATTTGACGCAGCTGTACCAGACATTTGCCAATGGGGACATCCCGCACGGACACCTAGTGGGGGATGCAGGTTATGCACTGGAGCCGTGGCTGATGACACCCATCAGAAACGCACACACACCTGAACAGGAACGCCATAATGAGGCACACGCACAAACACGTAATGTAATAGAGCATGTGTTTGGGCTGCTCAAGTCACGGTTCCGGTGTCTGGACACATCTGGTGGAGCCTTGCAGTACACACCAACTACATGTACCCAAATTGTCATGGTATGTGCTATGCTACATAATATGATCTTGCGAAAACAGCTGCAGCAGGACCAGCACAGGGCTGGGCCAAACAGCCCCCCACCATTGCCAAGGCCATCACAGGCAGAGCGTGACTCGGAGGAGGAACAACCTGAGCTTGCCCCAGTAGGCAGAAGGAGGCGTGCCCAGTATGCCCTGGCCTTGGCAAAGAGGCAACGCATAGCACATACATTGGCTCAGTAGGAACCCTGGGAATGATACCCCTCTCTGACTCACTCATATAGTAACAGGGATGCCTAACATGACACAACCTGCTCACAAACATGTACAGGGAAGTGTAATATGCGCATCCGACAGAGGCAGCCCTGCAGCACCACCTGAGGCATGAATGCTATGTGTTAAGTAATGTAACACCAACTACTATATGCACACCTGAGGACCCTGACTAACATCCTACCTCACCAAGCAACATGCCACAACATGACAATGAGATGATCAAGTGCAACAAGTGACTGAAGTATCGCAGTTAGTCAAAGGGGACCAAATGTGTGCCAGTCTGGGATGACATGCTGAGCATGACATGATGCACCACCTGCTAGGACTGGCGTGCACCTATCAGTGCAGGCCGTATGGATACTGGCAAAGGCTGTTGTCACCCACAGTGTGCCCTGAATAGGTAAGGCTCAAAACACAAACCTATCTCCATAGGTACCAGAAGGGATAAGAATAAGATAAGGGATAAGTTGAAACAGCAAGATGCATGCAGTCTAAACACACCCAGTATGGAGAATGTAGATAACTGTGCTGTAACAGAAAACTGAGGCAAGGCTCACAACAGCACCCTAACACTAGCAGGTTACACCTCATACTGTGCTGTACAGCCTCAAAACTTGGAACAAGCTACAAAAGGAGGGTGAGTAGCAAGAATTGTCAAGGATAACCACACCCCCATGTCGGTACCACCACAAAAAGCAGCATGGACTAGCCATGCTCAAGTAACAGTGGCTAAAACTGCCCCCCAGTTCATAGCCTGCTACAGACTACTGCCCCAACACCAGGAACTGCATCCGGCCCATGCTGGAATACATGAATATATCAAGTCCTCCAAACCACATTATATTGGGTGACTGCAAATACCCAGACATAGACTGGGAGCATTATACTAGCTCCAACAGTGTAGGACAAAAGTTCATAGAATCCACAAACCAAAAGGCCCAGGAACAATGTACCACTCCCACAAGAGGGGTAAGCATACTGGATGTGATAATCAGCAACATGGGTACGGGATGTCAAGATGAGAAGTGTATTGCTCACTGGTAAAACCAGACCATAGAGTAATCACACTGGATATACAAATCCTGACCACAGTCCCTTGCCGGAAAACCACAGTGGAAAACATGTGCTAAGCAATATTTGCACTCCTCCAAACTGATGTGGAATCCATCAAAGGTCCCGTGCAGGTGCAAAATATGGGCCACACCTCAGAACCTGTAATACAGCCATTCCAGGAACACTGCCAGGAATGCTTGGATTATGCAGTCCTAAATTAAAACAAGACACAGTGTGCCTAAATCTGGCATGGTGGACACCAGCCATAACCAAAACATGCAAGAGAATGAGGAAGCTACTACATGATAGAGCAAACATGAACAATGAAGTAATCACTGATCAGTAGTATGGCAATAAAATCTGTCCACACATGCAATCCACTAAGGCCAGCCACAACAAGTGGAATCTGTGAATCCTGAGGCAATGTTACACCTGCCCCAAGTACACAGACAACCCCCAACTCCACCCAGGAAATACAAATATATGTGAGAGATGCAACCATCCATCCAAACTGGAGGCTGAGCTCCCTCAACTCAGTACTCCCAAAACAAGTCAGTAGGAGAAGGTAACCACACACACCACAAACACAGTCCCACATAGACCTATCACAACTGCAAACCAAACACATAAACACAAAAAAACATTCCCGGAGGCAGAAATTACAAACACAGCACACCAACAGAGGCCTCTAAAGCAGACACCCAATCAAGAAGCCTCCAAACATAGCACATGCAACACATAGCACACAAAGCTGGTGTACCAAACAGTCACAGGCCAGAAGGAGAAACAACATGCCTGATACAGTTGTAATAGGTGACTCCATAGTCAGACACACTGCTGTCCCGCACACCAGACTGAACAAGGGAAAGGGTACAGTAAGCTGCCTGTAGGCTGCCAGAATATGCCACATAACAGAAATATGTAGGTCACTCCAAAGCAAGTAGAAATATGATGCAGTCATAGTCCATGCTGGTGTGAATGACCTGAGATGTACCGCCCTAGACTACATGTAAAGAGACACAGATGAGCTATCCGATTATGTAGTCCAGGCCGGTATGACACTCACCATTCGCAGCATCCTACCCTTACCAAGAATAATGCCACAGTACAAACACAGAATGATCAGTCATAGCAAGTGGCACACTTACTGGTGTCATCCCAAGGGGATCCAATGTTTGTCTGCTTGGGATGTCATGCCTGACAAGCCACGCAGCTGTCCTTGGGATGGCCTGCACCTGTTACCCCTGGGCGTCTGAATATTGGATAAGGCCTTTGCCACCGCCATAGAGCCTTTTGTAGGCAAGGCTGAAAAGACTGACCCACCACCCTAGAAAACATAAGTGGGAAGAAACATAAGGGAAATGTTGACCAATGCCAGATGTGTACACCCCAATATGCATGCTCTCGAGGCCATCCCCAGAATGGAGAACATCGATGTCTGTGCAGTGACAGAAACCTGCTGCAAGCCTCCTGACAGCACACCAGCACTACCAGGTTATACCACGTATCATGTGTCATGGCTCCAACACCTGGAACAAAACATAAAAGGAGGGTGAGTATCCATACTCAGCACAGACACCCATACGTCCAGGTAACTGACAATGCACAAGGCAGTGGAGTTCACCCATGTGCAACTAACTGTAGGCAAGACTGCTGTGCAGTCTGTAGCATGCTACAGACCGCACTCTCACACACAATAACCCCACCCAGCCGTCCTGAAGACACTGGACAGTATGAATGTCCCACCAAATACCAAACAAGGTACCACACATTACCACATAGGTGGTAAACCATTATGTATGGAAGGAGTAACCAGGGACCTAGGGACACAAGTGGACAGTAACCTGTTATGTGACACCCACATTGCCAATGTGGCTAGGAAGACTGTCTACATTTGACACCATATCAGGAAAGGAGTCACATCTACGGCAACAGAGGTCATTGTGCCCCTATACTTTTCTCTAATCACACCCATAATCTAGTACAATGCCTCATATGGGATGTACCCTACCTGACACCTGCAGCAGTTAGAAAGACCTCAAAGGTACCTCACCAAGAGGATAAAGGGTCTCAAATATATGTCATATGCTGCCTGGCTGTAGACACCCCAGCTGAATCCAGTCACATACTGCCCATACAGAGGCATTGCATGCCTGTTGTAGAAGGCCATGCCCAACACAGGAGTAATGGACATGCTCCACCCCAGAAAACACAAATCCATTGGAGCTGTGAGAGTGAGAGATGTCAACCCCAACAAATAATGAAATAGGATGTGCTGGTGGGACAGATACATAATCCAGAAGCTCCCCACACCCTGGACCAGAATCCCATTCCATGTTAGGCAGAGCCCCTCACTGACACTCTTCAACAGGAATCCTGCCAAGTGGATGGATGATTGTAGAGTTACACTGGGGGTCTTCACTGTGTCATGTCCAGACAGAGGCACAGCAAAGCAAATCATAAATGGCCATAATATTCACATAGCAAGGGGTGTCAAAAGCCACACACACTCTGGCTAGGCTAACAAATGCCCAGGGTGGATAGCCTAGTATGAACCTATGAACCTATGTAGATACAAATTGTACAGGACACTAAGGATAATCCCAAGGCTTTCACAACTGATGGTAGGAACCATGTTGGGAATTCACAGATATGCCCTGAATCACACAAATATCACAAACACACACACATATTGCCAACATACATCCTGACAGGTGCAGTGCAACCCCCGAATGCAGAATATCTATCCCAGCAGACCGCTGGCCCCCTGACATTGCAGATGCTGAGGTAACAGCCAACATCTACAAAGCAAAACTTACAGCAGCAATGGTATGAGATGGTGTCCTGGGCTTAGTGCAACATGGACTCCAAGATGAATGGAATGCCAAACCACACTACTGCTCAATGTCAGCCTTACCACAGAATATGTACCCAAAGAGCAGTGTACAACAACAGTGGTCCTTCTCAACAAAGGTGTTGCCTGAATGGATACTGAACACTACTACCCCAGAATCCTGAGAAGCTCGGTTTGCACTGCTATGGAAAGGATCAGCATGTACCACAGGCATAAAGATGTTGGGGACCTACTGACACCGGACCCAACCCAGTGTGGCCTTCTCAAGTGCAGATCCTGCCCCTAACCATGTTTGACTCAATTGAAACAGTCATTAAGGTCATTGATGAGGGCAATGTGCTCCACACAGTGTATCTGGACCTTGCAAAGGCTTCTATACAATACCCTACATGTTCAGTATAGATAGGCTCACCAGCTTAAATATAAACCCACATGTCAGTACAGGGGTTGCAAACCAGACCAAGGACAGAACAGACATGGTCAGACATGCTGCAGCCATGTCAGACTACAAACCAGGTATAACTGGCATCCCACAAGGCTTTGTCCTGGGATCTCCCTCGTCTAGTATATATGTCCCATAGGTACAGGCAAACATGGAAGGACTGTGTCCGAACATGTTTGCAGAGGACTACAAACTGCTCCCCACATATGATCCCCCAACTGACACAAGCATCCCACAAAAGGGCCACATAGAAACAGACAACTGGTGCCATAGCCATGTCAGCAAGCTAAGTGCAGAAACGTGTATAGTCAACCCCCGTGGATATACAGTAAGTGCCCACCAATTACCACATAGGTGTTAACCCATTATGTAGTTAACATGTAATGAGAGACCTGGGGACACAAGGTGATAGATATCCTGCATTGGACAAACATGTGCTGTAGTGTTTACAGAAACATACCATATACCCACCTAATCATGAAGGCTGTCAGATCTAGATAAGGGGAGGTCATTGTGGCTCTGCATTCATCCTTCATCAGCGGTACAATCGACTACAATAGCCCCTGTGGGATGTACCTCAGCAGACACCTCCATCAACCGTTAAGTCCCCAACAGTACCTCATCAGGAGTATCAAACAGCTTGCACAGATGCCATGTGTTGCCTGTGTTGCTGGCATCAATAAACATGCTGCACCTTGTACAATCTGAATGGCAGTGAGCTATGCACATGAGAGACCTGAACCCCAGCACTGACTTACATAGGACAAGCTGTACTGCGTGATCCATAACACAGAAGCCACTCCCACCATGAGTGAATCCCCAGCACAGGCTACCCATAGAGTCACTCATCAATCTTCCTCAATAGGAATCCTGATGAGTGGACGGGAGATGGTAGATCCATCCTGGGTATCACTGTCATGTCACAGGTAGACAGAGGCACAGTATACTAACCATGACATATGTCATGGCAAACTCCTCTTACAATGTGTGTTGAAGGACAAACACACTCTCCAACTAGCATTAGACATGGACTAGGGCACATCGCTAGTGTTTGCAATTGTACACCTATGTTGTGGAATACACTACCAATGTTGGACAAGCCTGGTTTAAGTAGTTCATATCTGAACAGAATGCAACATGGTCAGATGTACACAACTGGCCCCTAACCAGGCTGTTGTGCCCACTATCGAAATGTAAAGCAGTGATAGCAGTAAAGCCCAGGATACTGTCCGCCACAGTCAAAGTACTACCAGTACACTATACAGTACTACAGTGTTAGGTCAGTGTGAAAGGATGTTGACAACTGTATGCAAAGTATCCCATGCAAACACTGCAGGCACAGTATAATCCTGTTGTGTTCACACACAAAGCAGTTGTACAGTAACTACACAACATGACACACAACACACAACCATAAACGGGTGATAGTTGTTGAAGTTCACACTCATCCACAAATGTGGTGGGCTGCAGAGTCCAACATATGGAATGCTCACACTGGGCATGCTCACACACATTGACAACATGCCATGGGAAGGCTGAACTGGGCATGCTCACACACTTAGTCCAAATCCCGGTTTAGCAGTTGGACACACATATCTGGTATTGTTATGTGTTATTCCAGGAACTAACCACATTACAGCAGTCTGCCCAGTGCACACAGTTAAATGACTACAGAGACATACGTGATATAGTGGATCCCTCCCATATGCAAACATCTTCCACAGATGCACAAGTTGTTCATACAAACAGGGAATGCTATGGCAATAAAGATATGGAAACAGTCTATCAGCAACAAATAATGCGCATTTGACAATTAAACATATGGGTGTAGAGGTCAACACTAGGCTGTTTGCCCTAGGGAATGACAGCTTAGCCATAGTGTGCTTGGTGTCTGCCTCCCCACAGGATGCACATTCCCCTTTCTAAACACAGATGATGTCAGCACCCTATAAGTACAGTAGGTGAAAAGAAACTTCCCAGTAATCCAAATAGCGCGCTCTGCTAATGTGTCCGTCTCAAGTGTCATAACATAGTTAGGTAGGGGTTTCAAGTTCTGCAAATGCTCAGTGTGTGTGTGTGTGTGTGTGTGTGTGAGTGGGGTTGGTGTGTGTGTAAGTCTGTGGGAGGGAAATGTCCCTTTTGGCAAATAGGAAAAGACACTACAGGATGCACATTCCCTTTCTAAACACCGATGATGTCAGCACCCTATAAGTACAGCAGGAGAAAAGAAACCTCCCAGTAATGCAAATAGCACGCTCCGCTAATGCGTCCGTCTCAAGTGTTATAACATAGTTAGGTAGGGGTTTGAATCTTGCGAATGGCAAGTGTGTGTGTTTGTCTGAGGGGGGTTTGTGTGTGTGAGGGAAATGTCCCTTTTTGGCAAATAGGAAAAGACACGACAGGATGCACATTCCCTTTCTAAACACCGATGATGTCAGCACCCTATAAGTACAGCAGGAGAAAAGAAACCTCCCAGTAATGCGAATAGCGCGCTCTGCTAGTGCGTCCATCTCAAATATCATAACATAGTTAGATAGGGGTTTGAATCCTGCGAATGGCAAGTGTGTGTGTTTGTCTGAGGGGGGTTTGTGTGTGTGAGGGAAATGTCCCTTTTTGGCAAATAGGAAAAGACACGACAGGATGCACATTCCCTTTCTAAACACCGATGATGTCAGCACGCTATAAGTACAGCAGGAGAAACAAAACCTCCCAGTAATATGAGTAGCATGCTCTGCTAATGCGTCCGTCTCAAGTGTCATAACATAGTTAGGTAGGGGTTTGAATCCTGCGAATAGCAAGTGTGTGTGTTTGTCTGAGGGGGGTTTGTGTGTGTGACGGAAATGTCCCATTTTGGCAAATAGGAAAAGACACGACAGGATGCACATTCCCTTTCTAAACACCGATGATGTCAGCACCCTATAAGTACAGCAGGAGAAAAGAAACCTCCCAGTAATGCGAATAGCGCGCTCCGCTAATGCGTTCGTCTCAAGTGCTATAACATAGTTAGGTAGGGGTTTGAATCCTGCGAATGGCAAGTGTGTGTGTTTGTCTGAGGGGGGTTTGTGTGTGTGTGAGAGAAATATCCCTTTTTGGCAAATAGGAAAAGACACGACAGGATGCACATTCCCTTTCTAAACACCGATGATGTCAGCACCCTATAAGTACAGCAGGAGAAAAGAAACCTCCCAGTAATGCGAATAGCGCGCTCTGCTAATGTGTCCGTCTCAAGTGTCATAACATCGTTAGGTAGGGGTTTGAATCCTGCGAATGGCAAGTGTGTGTGTTTGTTTGAGGGGGGTTTGTGTGTGTGAGGGAAAAGTCCCTTTTTGGCAAATAGGAAAAGACACGACAGGATGCACATTCCCTTTCTAAACACCGATGATGTCAGCACCCTATAAGTACAGCAGGAGAAAAGAAACCTCCCAGTAATGCGAATAGCGCGCTCTGCTAATGCGTCCGTCTCAAGTGTCATAGCATAGTCAGATAGGGGTTTGAATCCTGCAATTGGCAAGTGTGTGTTTTTGGCTGAGGGGGGTTACTGTGTGTGAGGGAAATGTCCCTTTTGGCAACTAGGTGAACAGACTACAGGATGCACATTCCCCTTTCTAAACACTGTGCAGCAGACGGCCATGGCTCTGGCACAAGTTGTCTGTTGCTATGATGCCCCTTTGGAAGATGCTTGTGTCAGCCGGAGAGTTGATTATGGTGGCCAGTTTGCAGTCATCTGCATATTTGGACAGCCACAGTCCGTCCGTGTTGGCCTGTACCTCCAATAAATATATACCAAACAAGAGGGTCTCAGGACTGAGCCTTGTGGGACATGACCCGTAACTGTTGTGGGGTCTGGCATGGCTCCAGCAATGCTAACCATGTGGGTTCTGTCCTTGAGCCACTGTGCAATCCATCTAGTGACATAGGGGCTTATATTTAAGCTGGTGAGCTTCTCTAGAATGCCCAAGTGGGGTATTGTTGCGAAGGCGTCTGCAAGGTCCATGTAGGCTGTGTGAATCACCTTCCCCTTGTCTATGGCCTTGGTGACTGTTTCAAAGAAACCAACCGGGTTACACCCGGTACTGCTGGTGTGCTCTCAGTAGCCCTGAACCAGGCATCTGTTACTGCACAGATATCGATGTTTTCCATGCCAAGGAGTGTTTTGGGTGCATGCATCTGGAGGTTTAGACTTCTGGCGTTGGGTAGCATTGCTCTTAGTGTCTTATCCCTTGTGATACCTATGAAGGTGGGTTTGTCATTCGAGCCCTGCCTAACACAGGCACTATGGGGGTAGCAAGAGCCTTCGCCAATATCTGAAAGGCCAGGGGTGACAGGTGCAGGCCGTCCCTAGCAAAGCAGGTAGTTCAACAGAAGATGAATGTGTGAAGGTGTAGTGCCTCTGATTAGTTAGCAGTAGCATATATGACTGCTCACGTGGACACATGCCAGGCAGGTCATATGCACTGTGTCACAGGCAATGTACATGTGAACAGGACAAACAGTGACAACCTGTCAAGTGGGACATGGACATACATATAGTAGGCTATGCAGATGGCACTAGGGGTCCACAGAAGCTCTATAACTATGCATTGCAGGTGTGATCAGTATTCCAGGGTAATTGCAAGCAAACATGCATGCAAACAAAGCTACAGTAAACAGGGCTGCATGTAGTCCATTGTACAACAAACAAGCTGTACCAGTTCCAGTAGGTAACACTGCAAATATGCAGGCACTATGCACATGTACATGGAAATACACGGGTCAGATGGCTAGGGTCCAGTCTCAGTGCACACAAGTGTACAGACCATGCATGTACTGTCAGGATGTACAATAACTGGATAGAAAACCATGTGCTCATACCTGCAGTAATACACATGTCAAATAACAGACACTGAGCCTTCACTCAGTGGTTCCATACTTAGTAGGATGTATGCACCCTGGCCTGCCACCACAGTATCCCTGACATATATGGGGACTCTCCCTCCTGTGACAGTTAGTTATGTGTGTTGGGGCTGTCTAGCATGGTATGAGATGTGAGCCTGCAGTGCTAGGGTGCTCCTGTGTGTCCTGTACCAGTCGTGTAGTACTGCACACATATCAACATCCTCAAACATCCGCAATGCAGAGTCTAGTGTGGGCAACATGCCACTTGCAATTTACATGTCCATCATTGTGTATTACTACATTCATTACCCTAACCCCTGTGCTACCTATGTATGTAGCCTTCTGTTGACATCATTACCACCAGTATGACAACATGTGCAGATGATACACTATGGTACCTACCATGGGTGTAGACAACAGGACATGACAATCACACACTTACTGCATCAGGCATGCTGTGATATACCCACAATTAATTCAGCACACAATACTGTTAACAACATGATACTATTACTACACATCTATGTGGTCACCCTGTGCATCAGCAACATGTTAACCTGTACCTGCACAGTTGTTACAGATTGCAGGAGGTGGCACAGTTTCATCATATGCACAGGGTGTGAACCTGGTATGCCTGAGTCAGCCACCCATACCACCAATTGACATGTATGTGTATGCGTGTTGGTGAGGGACAGCAGTAGAAGGTGGGGCAATGTTGATGCAGTGTGTGCGTGTATGCGGTAGCCCTAGGTGTTGTCAATTTGCATGTGTGCAAGGATGCACACAGTTCCACCTCATGGCTGCCATATACTGGTGTTTGTGGACAGCCACAGACTGTACCTGCCAGGTCATACAGATCAGTGTCTCTGGCCACGGACATGGTACCTGTGCCTTGCAGGGGTGCTACGGACCGTATCCAGTACCAACCCGGACTGGGTACTGTCATCAGAAGCAGGTGTTCGTTGACTGGACACAGATCACTGTCGGGCCTGGCCAGAGCCACGTGCACGTGGTCTCCTGGGGCGGTCTGATGACAGCACAGGCCCAGCATTGCTGGGGCTGCTGCTGGCACTACGGGGGTGGCCGCGGCCCTGTTGTCATCCGCGACTGCCAGCTGCTGCTGTTGCTGGCATACGGCCACGTCAATGCCTCAACCGCCCACCATCGCCCTGGCTCATGGACATGTAGTTGTGGAACCGGTCTAATATGTCCCCACAACGTCTGTCTATGACATCGGTGAAATCACGGATGGCAGCCGCAATGTCACGCATACTGTCAGTCATGGCTGTGCGACATGCTGCCAGCTCCCTCAGACCCTGTCTGGTGTACCGTTCCATACGTGACTGTGCCTGCATGACAGTCTGAAACATAGCTGAGGTTGTAAGACCTCTGTGGGCACGTCTGACAGGGGCAGTACGCCCATGGATGCTCCCACGAACCCTGGACATCTGTCTGTGTGGTACCATCTCTGGGCCATGCCCATGGCTGCTGTGTGGGGAGGCATGTGCCACAGATACCACATTACCCTGGTCAATGCCCACTGCATGCTGTCCATCACCTAGGGACAGTGGTGACAAGGGGTGTATTGGCAGGATAACTGTGCGCATTGATGGGGTCGACAGCTGTGTACTGTCAATCGGCTGACCAATGGCGGACCCTGGCATACCTTCCTGTGCCATTACACCGATGTCATCATTATCAGTACCCACGGCACCTGACTCAGGTTCCCTGCTACATGACACCAGAGCAGCAACAGAACCTGTGGGAAGGAAACAGGAAACACAGTTTACAATGTCCACACATTACCAGCGATGCACACATGCACAGGTGCACACATGCACACATGCACAGGTGCACACATGCACACATGCACACATGCACAGGTGCACAGGTGCACACATGCACACATGCACACATGCACAGGTGCACACATGCACACATGCACAGGTGCACACATGCACACATGCACACATGCACAGGTGCACAGGTGCACACATGCACAGGTGCACACATGCACACATGCACACATGCACACATGCACAGGTGCACACATGCACACATGCACACATGCACACATGCACAGGTGCACACATGCACACATGCACACATGCACAGCTGCACAGCTGCACACATGCACACATGCACACATGCACAGATGCACAATTGCACACATGCACACATGCACACAGTTTCACACAATTGTACAGTACTCAGTATGCGTGATATCAACACACAGACACAGACACACCTACATGCATACAAAGAGCACTACTAAGTGAGCCAAATAGTACTATTACTATCAACACTATTACAGGAATTGTTAATACACACTCACCAGCATGGATAGGCTGCATTGCTGTTATACCAGAGGGTCCTGCAGATGTGAAGAAACTAATGTCAGTGGGCACAACTGTGCCATTGTAACTGAGTATGATACAGGTCAGGAGTACAACAGTCGCCTTTCACAGGTCAGCAGCTAATATTGAGGATATCACACTTGCACATTAAATACTATGGTGACAGCTACAAACCAAGGACACACCTCACACATGCATTAACTATCAGTGTACACAACAATCAACTATACATATGACATATTACCTGCACGTTCACTGTCTTGCTGCTGTGTGGCTCCAGCCTCCATCATGATGCATGTCTGCTGCTGTTGTTGTTGCTGGTGGACTGGAGCCACTACACTCAGGAGTAGTCCCTCCAGTCTGGTGAGTGGGGGATGTGTAGCCACCCCACCACCTGTGGCGACCTGTTGCCTGTGGATATCTGATGCACGCTGACGGACATGTCTGATTAAATCACTGCAGTGATGTCGTACCTGCTCATATGTCCTATTATGCGTGCCTATGTCATTTACCCGACGGACAAGGTCTTGCCACAGTGCAGCCCTCTCCTGCTGATTCTGGCTGGTGCGGGAAAAGAGTATTGCATAGTCCCACACCAGGCTCTGATGTATCTCCTCATCCTCAGCTGTGGAGTAGGTGGGGTTCCGCAGGTGGGCCATGTACCTGAGAAAGAAAATAACCTGGTATCAGCAATATATGTCAGCAGAATTTGGCACACATAATACACATGCTACTCGACTGTTATGATACAACATATCTCACATATGTAGCATCTGTCTGTCTATTGGTGGATACACATATAGATGGCCAGGTATCAGTGCTCGGCCAGCAACTGTGCAACAGTACCTGGCAGACTCCATACGACATACTATCAAACCCCAGCAGTCAAAACACTGATTCAGGTCAGAAGCACCTCCTCACTCTGGGGGTTTGTATCTAGGTACTGTATGGCCTACATCGGCAACTACTGTGAGCTGACCACACACTGATTGCCCTGGATATACATATCCCACCTCCACCACCAGCACAAACGACTATAGTGCATAACATTACAGATACAAACCTTACACTTTGTAACAGTGATATGGTATCCTTACAGCCCACTGGGCCAGTGGCAGATACACCCACAATGCTGACCCCTACACAATTGCTTTCTACAGACATCTCCGAGAATGCATGGATCATGCAATCCCATATATGACCAAGACACTCTCCACAAAGGGACAGCATCCTGTCTGGTGGACCCCAGCCATAGACAGATTGTATTACAGAAGATGGAAGCTACTGCAAGACAGAGCATCATTCACTAAAGGGAGGGCATGTCTGAGCAGCACTGGTAAGGATCTATTTTCCATCATACAAACTACATGGGCAACTTTGAGAGGGAAATCATGAGTGACACTACAGATGACCAGGAGGCCTTCTTCAGTTATGTTAGCAACCTGGTCAGGAGCCATCCTCTATGCCCATAGGTAGTACACAACAAATATTTCACTGACACCACAGATATCGACAACATTGTGGCAGACAGGTTCAGTGCAGGTGTCACCCGCCTCTCCCCTGAAATAAGGCATAGTTATCCCAGCTGACTGTAACCTCCCCGTCATCACAGATGTCCAGGTGAGAGACACCCGCAGGACAGCAGAATACACAACATGGATGGGACCTGATGGTATCCCAGTTGCATGCTACATAACCTCTGACAGGAGCTAAACACAAATATAGAAGTGCTATGTAACAATAGCCTGACTACAGGATATGTACCTGTACACTGGCACACAGCAGCAGTGGTTCCACTCCATGGAGGAGGCACCTCACCATACCAATACAATACAACAAAATACATTACATTACAATGCAATACTATACAATATGCTATTGCCCCTGTGTCTACAGCAGCGTACTGTTCTGCTACCCTGACCATTGTGACACATGTGGTGTGATGGTACCTGCTGCTGTCACACAGTTAGACAGGGTGACTCATATGGCATATTACCTATCTGACTAACATTCAGCAGGGGTATGTGTGACATGTACTCATGGGGAGTCTTGCTTCTTAACACTGTGTGGTTTATTGCAGGGTATGTCTTATCTGTGGGTAGGAACTCTTACCTCCACATGTGCACACTATTGCAGTGGCACGGACGACACACAGCAGACATGTAGGTTGTGGATGGTGGGAGGTGTTACTATGGTTGTTGGACATCTGTCATGGGTGTGACCTCCATATGTACATCTGGGAGTGGTAACCTCTATGTGGGTAGCATATGTGTACTCTGTGGTGTTGTCAGTCACTGTGCATTGGTAATGTGTTTGAGTGCGTTGTCACAGTGTTGTACATGTCACTGTGTCCTTCTCCATATCTGTAGCTGTCATGTGAGGTCCATACCATGGCATCCATTATGTGGTGTGGGGGGTACACCGACCTACATGTCCATACCTGACTCACCATGTCCGCGGACACATACCATGTGCAGGTATTCCAGGGATAGTGTGCCACTGTGACTATCATTGGGGCCACTGTTGTACACATTTCTGACCCTGCTCACCCCTGACACATGCAGTGGTGGGCGGCCAATCACATATCTGGTGGTTACTGGTGTAGGTGATCTGGAATGTGGTATGGTACTCCGGATTTGACACTGGTGTTCCCTCCATGCCTTTGTCACCAGGCACCTGTTGCAATACATCTGTACACATGTGCCTCACTCAGACTTTATATACATCTCTCTCTCTCTCTCTATATATATATATATATATATATATATATATATATATATATATATATGTATATAGATATATCTATATGTATATAGATATATATATATGTATATGTCCGTATACATATACACATATATATATTGATGTACATATATGTGGAGGGGGGGCACAGAGGGGGTGTGAGTGACAGAGGGGGTGGGACAGGCTGTGTTGCAGGTCGTCATATACATTCATACCTGTAGGTAGTCAGATCAGTCTGTCTATGTATATGTATCTACATATATCTATATCTGTATGTGTGCATTACATAGATATGTTGGTACAATATTCTATCTACATCTGTCTATGTATTCCTACATCTCTCTCTCTATGTATGTATACATATATGCATATCATATATATATATATATATATATATATATATATATATATATATATATATATATATATACATATATATATACACATACATATGTTGACATACATACATATCCATATGTTAGACAGGTATATCAACATATTTGTCTACCATACTGTATACACACACTAACATACTGCTAAACATACATAACTGTGTAACCTAATTTGTACATGGCACTACAACCTACAATCAAACAACATTGATATGTGCACATAGATGCTCTCACATACAAATGTATGTACAGCCTTCACTGATAGTTGCTGTATGTCTCCTGCCCTTTACACATCTTCATATACATATGGATACAGACCAATGACACATGTGGAGGGTTCACAGTATGTAGACCTTTATAGTATTACTTTACATTACCTGTGTTTGTCACAGCTGCTTGTGCTGCTGTCTGGTTCTCTGTCCTGCTGCTCCACTTCCCAGTTGTCAGCTTTCAGGTAGCTGTTGCTGAACAATCTGTTTCTGTCTGCTTAATTGCAGTTTTCTCTGTCTCTGTCTCTGTCTCTCTCTCTCTGTCTCTGTCTGTCTCTCACGTCCTTCTCAGGGTGCAATGAAAGTATTGCATGCGTGGACATGGAGTACAGCATACTTTGTAGGTATCTGCATATGCCCATGTGATGGCCTCTGCACCAATTGTTAGCCAGCATTTGCTAATTGCATGCAGCCAGTTGTGTACTGATTGCAGTTCTCACTGTGATTTCAGAACAGTGCCATAAAAAGGTGTGTGAGATAGGCGTAGCCCTTTCAGATGTTCAGGGCAGGGACCATGCTGTTATGCTGTGGACAATGTTCTGTGAGTGTAAAGGTTGGTATCTCTCTCATATTTCCAGGTGTGTTGTAGATTAACATTCCTCCATTCATTTCTCCAGTTTCCTGTACTAACTGTGTATGTACACTGACAACTACAACTACTACTACTGTTAATGTGTGTGTGTGTGTGTGTGTGTGTGTGTGTGCTTTCCTTTCACTCTTGCTTGCACTCTGTTGCTAAGGCTTCAATAGTTGCCCTTTACAGTCACTACTTGCATGCCTGCTAGGTGTCTTGACTGTAGTGTGCTGCTGTAGCTTTCCTATTTTCCATGTACATTCACACCTTGGAATGCTTGCTATATCTGCTAGGGTGTTACAGCATGCAGTGTGGTCTGGCCATGGTGTGGGCCTTGACATCTATTGGGGTATTTGAGTATGCTGCTGAGCAGGCCCCAGAGACTTTCAGGTTCATCAGTTATGTGCCTCATGGAATGGTACATATCAGTGGGGTACACCCATTAAAATGTCTGGTATGCTGCAGTTGTGACTGTGAGTTAGCATGGGCATATGTATTACTACACTTTTTCTGCCATGCAAGTGGTGAATACTTTCCGGACTCCATAGTTACCATTGCATGTGTTACACCTTTCTGCCTACTGTTTGTACATTTCACAAGGGGTCTGTGGGGCATCCCTGTAAGTCATTCACTGTTGCTATGTCTAGGCTCCTAACTATTCAAATATGGTGGTGTTGGACCCGTCATGTGTACAGATATTTGCAGGCTGTCCACATTTCTGCCTCCTAATTTGGTCAATATCTCATGCACACCTTTATCTGGCAAGTCACTCTGGGCTCAAGTCAGTATATGGTGACAAACATTCAAGTTCCAGACTGCATACCCTTCCAAACATCCCACAAAGTGTAGACCCTGTTACTTTCTGAACTGTCTGATTTGTTGTAACATTATTTGTCATGTGTCCCTGGTTTTGGGCCTTTGCACCACATATTTTATTACTTGGTCCGGATGTGTTCCTGTAAGAGGTAGTGGGGTATGGGCAGTGCTTATCCTGCTGTGAGTATGTGTGTGTCTTGCAAGGTGCTATGGTGACATTATTACCTACTAGCTTCCAACTAGCATGGCTGTTTCTGTTCACACACTACTATTATGGAAATCCACCAGTTTTGTTTGTAATTCTAAATGTCATGCTTTGTGTACTACACATCTATATTCCCTTTACATTCATTCCTACTGTTACATGATATATTTACTTTAGCACAATGTTCTTATATAAGAGTCATGGCTTAGTGGTAAGTCATGCAGACTACAGTTGCCAAGGTTCTGGGTTCAGGACTCACAGTGGGATTTTATTTTGCTTTTGAACTGAGTACAGGACCTGTCAATCAAAGTGACTAAGGCACTTTTAAGCAGTTGTAACCAGGTTAGCGCTGGTTTGCGTGGAGCTCACGCATGCGCACTAGCGGTTAGCTCCGCGCACACAAGCGCACACCCGATTACAACCACTTAAACGTGCTTACTCTTGCACACCAGCTATTTTCTTTGAAAGAAAAGAAAATGGGGAGACAGGAAAGTGGTGAAAAAGGGGTCACAAAGAGGGTAAGACAGTAGGGAAACAAGCTTGGGATGTGCAGGAGGGATGTAGGTAAGGCCCATAGCTGCCCATTTCTTCATCAGCAACAGCTGTGCATATATATGTAATTTGGTGTGACATTTGAAACCTTCCACCCCTGAGAGAGGTGTCAGGACAACAATAATACTTGTTGTACAGCCAATTGGAATTGATAGGTTCCATGTCCAGTAGACATGTGTGTGGAATGGGCAGCTATGTATGTGGCGTAATTTTTTTGTGGGTACAGAGTGCCCTTTTTTTTTTATTTTTTCAGGTGAGAGTGGTATGTCAGGTGAAGGTAGTCGGTACAGCTGCGGAGGTAGGTTGGGTAGGTTAACAGACAAGACAAACAAGACGCATACAGGGGCGGTGTATGACACATGTGGGGGGGGTTACACAATTGACGGGGATGGAGGTTTGGATATCCAGAGCCCATGAGCCCACAGATGGCAACAGTGGAACTGATATCCCCACCCATAGGCAGTTGCCACTGTTCCTTCACTGCCCAGGACGGGGCTGTGCTGGGGGCTGTGTAGGCGGGGCAACGGGCATGCCCGTTAGTTGCGCCACCCGTGCCTCGAGCTGGCGTAGGGTCTCAAGGACAGAGTCCCGAATCTCCCTACGCACCACAGTCCGGACGCTACAGAGGGTGAGTGGTGGATCTCCTCCGGCCACACTTGCAGAGGGGGGGCGAGCCCCATCCCCTGCAGCACTTCCACCCGCAGGTGGCACAGGGCCACCGGAGGAGGGTCCGGACTCGGCACTAGTGCCAGGTGCACTCGCCAGCTGAGGTGGGAGAGGTGGGTCCGCTGGAACCCGCCTTCCCTGTCGTTCTATGTTTTGCATTATGTCATGACAGTTTGGGTTAGTGACATATAATACCATTCACAATTAGTTGTAACAGCATGCATTAGTATTCCCATTAAACAAACACCCAGATATTCCCACCATTGAACAGCGTGCATAACACATGCATAATTTGAACAGAAATACACATGCCAACAACATGCAGGGTTAATTGATGGCAACAGGCCATCAGGTGTGGATGTATGAACAGGGCAGATGCATCAACAGACATGCGAATATATATGACCCAACAGGACAAACGTCCAGGGGTGTTAATTGTGATTGCACATACCATTTTCATGTGGAATGGGTTATATGTAGTTATAGGGTGGGGTGAAGAAAGTAATATTAACACCTTCGAATAACAATACATATGCTGTACATTTCTAATAGCTACAGTTATATACACACTACTGTTCTAACTACAGTTTCCTATATGTTAACTATTTCAACTTGGTGATAGGACTGTTAATGCAACATCAATATACATTCTATGGTTCTTCATACACATTCATATCTAGCTTTGTTCAGCTACATCTAGGCTACATTTGCTTTATATGGCTGTAGACAAGTGTGGATGTATGGTATATCAGACAAACATCCTATCTGCATATTGCAGACTGAGAGCAACATATCCTGATTTTGGGATACACATTCCAGATGCAGCAACACTTTGAACAGATGTAGCTGTTTGGTTTTGAATCTCACATGCATTTCATTCTGTCTTGACTGCAGTATACTTTATTCAGGGGTTATTACTACTGTATTGCTGGATTCATGGCACTTTCTCACACTTTCTCACTTGCTTTCATTTTACTATTCAGGATGGTACATCTAGGCTTTATTGACATGTTTTAACAGTAGTTATTACAATCCTTTCCAGCAGTCTCACTTCTGTCATGTTTCAGTATTTCCACAGGGATATATTTCACACATGTGGTTTATCATCTTCTGCAGCTATACCTTTCAGCCTGCTGCAGGTTGTGTACTATTTTCTTACAGGCAGGGCATTTTTATTTCAGGATATATGTCAGCACAGTTTCATGTTTAGCTTACATTTACAGGCTGCAAACTATTGTGGTCAAGCAATACTTGCATACACTTTCACACTGTTACTTGCAGATTTTATTCCTTACTGACTACACTGCACTCTTATGCTGACTGTCATACTTTGATATTTCTTTACAGTTACTGGTAGTGGATTACTGACCTGCCTGGTGGCGCAACCGCACCAGCCTATCGCCATAGGCTCTGCGGTTCGCAGAACGGACACCTGCAGCTGTAATATAAATGAAGTAATATTGGAATACACATCTCCATAGTATCAGCTAGTTTAACTTTTTACATACATAATTAAATGTTACTTACTCAGTGATGGGGCGTTGGATGTTTGCCGGGCCTCCTGGATCCAAAGGTTCAGTTGTTCCTGCTTGCGTCTCTTCAGGTCCGCATGGTGGTGATGGACCTGCTCACCTGTCCTTGGAATCCCTGTGGCACTGGTAAGTTCATGAGCCAACCGGTCCCACGCCTCAGCCCTGTGCGCTCCCCAGAGGACCTGGCCCTGCATGAGTTGGGCCTCATGATTGTGGACTAGGAGCCAGGCCATGTACCTGGACTCCTCAACACCCCACCTCTGCGCTCGAAAGCGACTACCCTCTCCTACTCCTGACATTCTGCCTGCAGGTCTGTTCTACAATCGTTTATGCTGTGTATTCCCGCCTATGGGGCTTATATAGTCCGTTTTTCCCGCACATATGTGTGATTGGCCAATTTGGAATTGTATCAACTTCAGTAAACCTGCATTGTCATGCTCTAGTTTGTATTCATTCCTATATATGAGCTATTATTGCATTTCTAGGTACTGCTGTCATGGCTTAGTGGTTCTGTACCTTGACTATGGTGTATAGTATCCTGGGTTCGAATCTGGCCACTGATTTTCATTTTTCATGACTGTCTAGACATGCTGAGGGGTGTGTCTGTGTAAAGGCAGTTTTGATACGGCTTGCACAACGTTGCCCGTCGGTTAGCTTGTTTGCACGGTGCGCAGCTCCGCGCAAACGGTGTACGCTGCTTTAAGCCTCATTTGGCTATTGGCACGCATATTACGCTCAGCTCAGCTAGGGGCACATAGATTCAGCATGTTAAATGACTGCTCAGCTACGGGCACTCATTTTGCACCAGTTAAACCACTGCTCATCTAAGGGCACATGCACTCACTCTGTTAAACTGTAGCTCAGCTATGAGCACATCTGGCATTTTTTCTTCTTTTGGTACCTCACATGTCTTCAAAATAAATGGGCTATTTCATTACATTTTACATGAATTGTGCTTTTATGTGTACATATTTGTCAGGGACTTGTTTCCTGCTTATTTTGCAAAAAAAATAAATTTGGTGTTGTGGGGGCTCGGACCATGAATGCCTGCTCTTCAGCCAACATCTCTACCGCTACGCTATTGCTTCTTGGCTTACTTTGCATATTTAGCTCTTATATGCTTTCCCACTGACTGCTAACTGTAGCTGCGCTACGGGCACGCCCGCGCAAACGAGCGCACTCACGGTTAAACATCTTTACAATTTAAAAAAAAATAAACATGTTCATTTATATTTCTTTTATGTTTATAGTCTGTAGGGGCATGTGTTGTGTTGTGTTTATTCACATTTCCGTGGACTCTGTTGTGGGTGTCTACTTTGGGCACTTTTACACTTCTGGGGGCGTGTCCGCTTGCAGGGCTCGGCCTACGGACACGCCCCCTACTGTCTTACATGGACCGTGTTAGACTTAGGTGTGATTCAGCATGCTCTCATGAATATGCAGAGCATGCTGACATCACTCCGTTTAACTGCAGCCTCCGTGTAAGAGTTATAACTCTTACACGGAGGCTTCGTGAATCCTGGGGTTTATATATGTTTTTGTACTACGAGAGTTTTTACCATCTATTTATTTCATCTTATACAGACTTTATATGTTACATATATAATACAGTCTTTTACATGTGTTTTCCTTTAATGTGGTGTGTCAGTTTAAATAATGTATTCATTGTTTAATGATTTTTTTACCCAGTTTTCCTGTACTATATAAAGTGATTGTGTGATTATATTTATTATCTGATGAAGTCATACCTCTCAAGTGTACCTCATTACGAGGAATGTACCTCATTTGGGGTCTTAAAAAGTTCATGTTCCTCAAAGTTCCTCAGCGTTACACATTGAAAGACTCTGTCACACATTCAGTGTTAGGAATTTTTTTAAGTGAAATCCATGGTAAATAGAAATGAATCATATTAATTCATTAAAAGATCTTCTTTATAAGTAAAACCAGCATATTTTAACCATCCTATGACCTTCCTAGTTGAAGTTGTTAGCAAGCCATTAGTATGTGCTCCACATTTTGCCCATTTGTTCCACATTATGAGGGCTAGTGTTCCTCATTTTTGGAGATGGAAGGTTGAGAGTTATGGATGAAGTTCTGAAGTGGTCAGGATGAAAGTGCTTATCATTTGTTTTATTCTCTTCAATAAACTCCAGTATTGGTTTTATTGAATTTGGCTTGAATAAGTGCATTTATTTACGTGGAGTGGTTCTTTCTCCTGTTCCTGCTTAGCATTTTTGTGTTTTGCAAGAGTTTATTCTGAAATATATTATAGTATAGCTGTTTTGTCTTCATTTATTTGCTTTTAGTACAATTGTGAAGCATTCTAAAGTTTTCAAGATGTCTAGGTGTTTTATATTTTTGCCAGTCTTTCTATGCTTTTTCTCTATCCTGCATTAGCCTTCTACTCTTTTTAGTTAGCCAGATTGCATTATTTGTTTTCAGTCTCTTCCTTCCAGCAGGTGCAAGGCTAGATAGGATATTTAGAAGAGTTGTATTATATTCAATTGCAGAATTATCTGAAGGGAGGATTTTTAGGAAGTTCCAGTTTCTGGGTTAAACTTGGAAAGGTTATGTGTTGTTTTATAAATATGCTGTTTAACTGGACATGTCTGATGTCTAGTCTTATAGACTGGGAGATGATCACTGAGAGAATATGACGTTGTACCTGTAGTGGAGTATTTGCTATGGTCTGATGCTGGGATCCACTGATCGAGTCTAATAGAAAATATGATGTCTTGCTATAATGTATGGGGCTATTAATTAGTTGTGCCAAACCATATAAGTTCATGCTATATGTAGGGGAGTAGAGTTTGTATACAACGAATTGTTATTCACATCACCTAGTAATCTATTTTTCTTGTGGAAATGTTTTGGATATCCAATGTAGGATATCTTCCAGTACAGCTGTATTGTCAACAGGAGGGATATAAAGGACAGTAATACATATTTGTTTATAACTTTATTTTGAGGAAAGCAATAAGAAGCTCTGCTGAACTAAATGCTGGTGTTGGTTTGCTGTAAGGGGAAATGTGGTAGGTATTGGAAATATTAAAACAATGCCATTACCATTCCTCTTTATACAGTCATTACGGATGATATCATAGCAAGGAGGTATAACTTTGAAGTCTTTTATGCTGGGTTTAAGCTAAGTTTCAGTTACTGGGAGAACATCAAGCTTATGTTGAATAGTCCAGGCATGTAGTTAAGCAGTTTTATTTCTTATACCTCTAACATTTATAGCAGCAAAAATTACATCTCCAGGGTTGAGGATTGGCTGTTGTTGCGTTACAGAAGTATGTGGTAGAGAATTATCTTTATGTTCATTTTGACAGGTAGGGGCAGAATTAGGGTGTATATCTCCTCCTAAAATGATTTTAGTATATTGGGAAATTATGTATACTTGCTTTTTAGAGAGGATTCTTGCACGTAATTTTGTTTTGATTTGAGTTGAAGTGCAATTAATCAGCCTATATTTGGAATAAAGGTGAGGGGCAATATTAAATAGGCTTGGTGCAATGTGTGGCTAGTGTAAAGCGGAAGTATGGAGAGGTGGTTGGGACAGAGGTGGAGAGATTTTGCAGGATATTATTGAGTCATGGTAGGATGAAAGAAGGCACAGTAGGAGGAGAAGAATAGAGGATAAGCTGAAGAGTGGCATGATTAAGAACAGGGATCGTATTTTATACATTTCAGGTGGTGGTAAAGTAGTAATGAAGAAGGAAACCAGAAGTTGCAGGACAGTATGAGAGTCAGTGGTGGTGGATTCTGAAAGCTGGAAGAGATTAGGTAAGGAGAGAAGTATATACTATAAAAGAAGAGAGGTAGGTTGGCCTGGTCTTTTCTCTGGAATGTAAGGAATAGAGGGGCATTAAGGGCGAAAATAATATAATGTGGTCAAAATAAGAAGAAATGAGGGTTTATTAGGGAAAAGAAAAAGATACAATGAGGAATAGATAGGTACTATTAGGTAGGACTATGATTATAAATGGATATAGTGCAAAGCAGTATGGGAGGGAGAACGATAGCTGGGAATGGGGCTAGAAATTAAGTAGAGATAGGGAAGTAGGAAACAAGAAGCAGAGGTCAATTTATAGAAGTAGTAGGGTCACCTGGGGATGGTTTTAGAATAAGAGTCACAAGTGAAATGTGTATGTAGGAAGTATAATTTTAGAGTAAGAAGGGGTGGATGGAAAATGGGAGCAGCATAGGAGAAAGAAGTAAAGCCGAGTGTAGAGCACAGCAGTCTTCCCACCCTCAGGTCAATTTACCACTGAGATCAACCAGTTTATAGCCAAAACAAAGGAATTAACAAAGAATTTGTCTGTGAAATACAAGGGCTATGGAGCACATCATCATGGAACTCATTAACAGAGACATTGGGAACCTCCAAACACTGGACCCTACCCAGTTCAGCTTTGTTAAGGGCAGATCATGCCTCCTAAACTTGGTGGACTTCTTTGAGACAGTTACCAAGGCTATAGACAAGGAAAAGGTGGTACACACAGCCTACCTAGACCTCACAAAGGCCTTCAACACCATTCTCCATTCTGGTATTATAGACAAGCTCACCAGCCTGAACATAAACCCCTACATCACGAGATGGGTTGCCAACTGGCTCACAGACAGAACCCACATGGTAAGAGTTGTGGGAGCTAGGTCTGACTCTAAACCAGTACAAGTGGCGTTCCCTAGGGCTCAGTCCTAGAATCCCTCCTGTTTGGCATACACTTCTCAGAGGTACAGGCTAGCACAGGAGGACTATGGCTGACCAAGTTCGCAGATGACTGCATACTAGGGGCTATAATTGACTCTCCGGCTGACACAGATATCCTCCAAAAGGGTCTCACTGAGATGGATACCTGGTGTCAAAATCTTGGCCTCAAGCTAAATGCCAAAAAGTGCATAGTCATCCCCTTTGGAAAAAACAAAGTACCCACAAACTACCACATGGGTGGTAGTCCCCTAAATACAGAAAACGTAATAAGGGATCTGGGGACCCAAGTAAATAGTAATCTCACCTTTGATAATCACATTGCCAAAGTGGTTAGAAAATCCTTCTATGTGGCCCACCTAATCACAAAAGGGTCTGTATCCAGATCAAAAGAGGTCATTGTGCCCCTCTACTCATCACTCATCAGACCCATCATAGAGTACAATGCTCCATTTGGGATGTACTTTACAAATAACCTGCAACAGCTGGAAAGCCCACAGAAGCACCTCACCAAGAGGATCACTGGCCTCAAACAGATGCCCTATGCAGCTTGACTGAAGAAACTCCAGCTGTACTTGGTTGCATACCGCCTACTTAGAGGTGATGTCTGCCTGACATACAAGGCCATGTCCAACCCAGAATTGATGGACATGCTCCAGCTAAAGAAAACCTTATCCCCTTGAGCCACATGCTCTAAGGATCTAAACCTCACCACAACAATAAATAGGACGTGCTGGAGGGATAGATTCCTGTCACATAGACTTCCCATGCTTTCGAACAAGATTCCAATTTACATTAGGCAGAGCTCCTCGCTAACACTCTTCAAGAGAAACCTTGACGAGTGGATGGGAAACAGAAAGTTTACCCCGGAGATCACTTCAGTGGCTCTACTGGACAGAGGCACAGGGAACTAATCTAAAGGGGTGGTGAAAGCCAACACATTCTGGCTAGGCTTATAAATGCCTTCAGACAGATAGCATAGTACCTACCTATGAACCTATGAACATGCAAGTAAAATAGGTTGTCTGTCATTTTCTGAGACTAAATAACTGGCATATGCAGTATTGTCTACTGGTCAAGCAAAAGGGGACAGTGATCAGCTTAGAGAAAGGTCCTTAGAGTGCAGGGACTATTTCACAGAGATGTTCAATCACAGCCCAGGTATGTATTTAATAGATTAAAGGTAATACACAACAAGGGTCTTCATGGTAAATAGGTTTACATTAAACACTCTGGCACAATTCTCAGTAAACTTGAAGGTGTGGGGCTCCTGCAATATCGAGGTCAGATGTAGTGACTGCAGACTCTGCTCTATGAAGGAAGAATGTGAAGGGCAACAGGTTATCGGAGTTTGTGCAAAAACTAGGATTTTCACAAACACAATGAATAATAGCCTAGCACCTGAATTTGTGAATAGCTTGAGTATTCAGTACATAAACTCTTTTATTTATTAATATTTGTCTACTGTTTCTAATGAACACTGCAGTATAATATTTTGTTTAGTCAAAATGCAAAATGATTTGTTTAAAACTGAAAGGAGGTAAGGTGTTATACTGAGCCTTACTATTCTGCTCTGAGTAGCAACTTGCAGTGTCCATGTATTTAGCAATACAAAATGTCATACATACTTGGATGGTACAGCACTATGAATTGCAACTAAGCATTCCAGTCACTGCTCAGTATTTCAGAGCTCCATTTAAATACTGCAGTGTGTGTTATAACCTACATGGTTTAGGCCCTTGTATTTCACAGACCAACTCTTTGACACAGAGAATAAATTGTATAGGTCTGTAGTTCTGAGCATAACAGCGAATGTCGAGTCTTTCTAATAGCTGTGTATCACCAATAGAGTTATTTAAACATTCTGAGTAGGGCAAAGCCCTTTGCTTTGTCCTGCTCAGATTAACCAGGTAGTGCAGTGCAATTCATGTATACGTGTGTGTGTGTGTGTGTGTGTGTGTGTGTGTGTGTGTGTGTGTGTGTGTGTGTCTGTGCCTGTGTGCCTGTGTGTGTGTCTGTGTGTCTGTGTGTCTGTGTGTGTGTGTGTGTGTGTGTGTGTGTGTGTGTGTGTGTGTGTGTATCTGTCTGTGTGTGTGTGTGTGTGTCTGTGTGTAATGAACAATTTGTTGTTCTGAGACTCATTAGTGAGTGTCCCAGAATGTTGAGACTAAATGAGTGAAAATGCAGAATGGCTCAGTTGAGTGATTTGCAATCATTTATTTACTTGTTTTTATTGACCAGGAATTCCAGTTGGGCAGTAAAGCCAATTTTAAGTGGTGGCACAGGCAAAATATCTGTAATTTAATCATTATATTTACATAAATTTACAGCAAAAAATATAGAAATATTTTACATAATTAATATTTACAAAAATTGTAGCTTAGAAACAGAGTTGCTTAACATATTGGTAAAACGGGTTATGCATGTGCATTATAGTAGAGCTAACACCAAATATCCTCACACAAAATTGTAGCATAGATT
The DNA here is from genome assembly GCF_019279795.1 of Protopterus annectens. Lineage (NCBI taxonomy): Eukaryota > Metazoa > Chordata > Ceratodontiformes > Protopteridae > Protopterus > Protopterus annectens. Next base: position 1,818,089,835 of record NC_056731.1, read on the forward strand.
TTCGCATAATATTAATTCAGTTTGTGTGGCCAAATTACAGTAATATATACAGATATAGTAACTGATAGGTATGAACATCTATTCGTAGGAATTAAAATAAGTTATCAAAAGAAAAATAAAGTATAAGAAGGATTAAATTGTAGTACACCAGAAGATTAATACCCATGGAAGTTAGTCAGTCAAACTGAAAAAGTGGATGGGGGAGTGTGAAGGATGGAGAAAGAAAGAAAGAGCCGGAGAATGAAGTAGTGGTATATAATATAAATGGCAAGAAGGGAGAAAGAGAATGTTAGAAATATTCTCTGAATAAAAGGTCTTTCAAGGGCAATCTGAGAGAAATAGCCATGTAATCATGATAATTATCTCAGTTAGGTTATCCAGGTTGTGACGCCCATGCACTGGCCCAGTAAAAAAGGAGCCTCAATCCTCACGACTAGCACCAGTAAGCTGCATGCGCATTCAGAAGGATAACAAGTATACACACAGTAAAGTACAATGTCCCTTAAAAGCACACAGAGATCACAGTCAGTCTGGGGCTGGTTTCTCCCTTTCTCTGCAGATCCCCAATAAGACTTCCCATTGGCACAGCTATAGGGTCCAGATCTCAGCCTAGTGGTGAATCTAAAACCTCCAGCAACCTCTCCTCTGTTCAACCAGTGCTTCATGTCCTTGCCCAAGTAGCTGACACATGCACACAGACACACACACACACACACACACACACACACACACACACACACACACACACACACACACACACACACACACACACACACACACACACGATATGAGTTACATACAAACACACAGACACTCCTGGGGAAGGCTGGCACAGGCTCCCCAGCTATGCCCCCTTCCTGCCAGGCTATAAGGTAGTAATCCACTGCCACCAACCACTAATATCAGCTACTAATAAGGCCCTTACCAAAGGGTGTCCAGTTTAACTCTGCAATGTTATTATCCAGTTTGTAAGTATGATGAACAGCAAGGCTTATTGAAGTGGCTTGGACAGTATCACTATATACATGCAATATACTCTAGAGCTTAAATTATCTCTACACTAAACAGCCACAGTTGAAAGGTTTAAAAATATTTAATAATAAATAATAAAAACACAAGACAAATCTCAATTTAACACAGTGTTAGTTAAGAGTTCAGACATCACAGGAAAATGCTTAAAATAATACTGTAGAATAGTCTGATATAAATATAGAAAACAGCTAGTCTAATTTTACTATTTTCTATCTATTTCTAAGTGAAACAAGGTTCTAAATAACTTACATACATATAGAGCAACGGCAGAGTACCGGTGAGTACATGTGCTCAGGTTCAGACAAAATCCAAAATGCTCTAATTTTCTCTCTCTCTCTCTGAGAAGGTCTTAAATTGATAATACATCATTGCTGACTCATTTTAGATTACATCATTCTTGACACTTTTCTGGTTTAATTTCCCAGGCTAAAAGAAACTCATTTAACATATCTTTGTAATCTTGCACCTGCAGGAGGCCACAGCAATAAAATACATTAATCATGTAAAATCTACAATTAACTCTGGTTTCAAAACAATAGAAATAATGTCTTAGCCCAGACATCATGTCTCCGAGTTTGAGATCAGTCATACAATGCTTAGCAGCTTTCTTCCAGCAGAGTGCACTGTGGTTACATTTTTGAAGCTCAGTACAAATAGTTTAATCATAACATATATTTCTCTTTTACATTTGTAAAAACAGCCTGTGGATTATATTAATATTTACATATCACATGGAATGATTTACAAGATTCTATCTGGCTGGGCTGGCAGCCATTCAGTTTTCCACACAGGTACTGAACATGTTCAAAGCCAGGTGTTATTTAGGTACCATTTAAGTTGGGTTTTGAAATGCATTAACCTGTCTGTCATTTTGAGTGTGAGAGGGACACAATTACATAATTTTGAGATGTAGTTGGAATATAAGGAATCCCCTGTCTTGCTAATGGCCTTAGTGGTAAGCAGAATGGATTTGTTGCTAGAGCGCAGGTCTCTGATACAGGAGTAATATTGGAATATATTTTGAAGTGCAGGGCATTTTTCTGGCTTATAGATTTCTAATTATTAATGTGCCATGTAAAGTTGTTATTAATGTGATTGAGTGCTATGCAGATTGTGCATGACTATGAATCACATAAATTCATAAAATCACAGCTTGCCCTGTCTCAGTGGTACTATTTGCCCTGCTCTGAAATGTTCTGAGTTCCAGTCACAGACCCTTCACGTTCTTTCTAATTATACAATGATGGGTCATTGTTATTCAAAAATGAGTGCACTGATTGGACAGCCCAACCAGTGTGCCCATTGTAATTCAGCATATACTAATAGAACAAAGTCTGTCCGCTAAAGTACCATTCAATGGCCAGACTTTTCTATTGGACTATATGCTATGGAGGGACAATGGCAAACAGAAGAAAAATCAGGTACATTCTCACATATAAAGAAACAGAAATGTACCAGATTTTCCTTCTATTTCTGTGCTGTTCCACCTTAAATCTTGACAGAATCTTGTACCTCTCAACTGACTGCATTTTCGCAGAATGCCCAGATTTTTGCCTCATAGGTTTATTCTTTTCCACATAAAAAATGTTTTGTTGCAAGCCGGTGGGATTGAAGTCATTAACTAATAAATCAACAGGTGGGTCATCCCCCACAAACTAGGAAGGCATTGTGCAGGTAAGTCCATAATGTGATACAACAGCTCTAATGTACTCTGCAAATGTGGGAACGTAACTCCCATATGCATGTAAAGTGCATCAAAAAATGCAGAAGAACCGGAAACTACACAGAGGAACACTATGGTGCCATTAGACAAAGCATTATTTAAGAAAGGTAAGCAAATTCTTTCTTAAATGATGTCATTGTATAATAGCAATAACCTACAGTGTGGGTATATCAGGATTTACCCATGGATGGCTTTGTTTAATCACTTGGATGCTGTCCTTGTCATCAAACCACACCAGCCATGGGTAAATCTAGATATACTGACACCCACTTGTGGGTTATTGCTTAAATGTACTGTTTCCATGTTCTATCAGTGATGGTGAAATGAGCAGGAGATGAAGCTCCTCCTTCTAAAAAGACCTAACTTGCCGTTTTCTTTCCTTTATCATGTTTATCTTCTGTCAAGCAAAAAGGAAGCAAAACAAAACATTTCCTTGAGAAATAATAAATTAACGCTGCCTAAACAGACAATGGATCTTTCTGCTGCTCAGCTTCCTCCTTCCTATTTATACCCAAGAAGCAGCTATGACAAAAAATAACTCACAAGCCTTTTAATGTTTGCCTTCTCCTTTATGCAGCTGTGTGCTTCTGCTCCTTTTGTTTTACTCTCCCACCCTTTTTCTCTACTTGTATCTGCTTACTGGATTCCACACAGAAAGTACCTTTCTGTCCCAGTTAATCGGTCTCTTCCAGAAATTCACAAAGTAATCAAACACATTGAAAGCTGTTTTCATAGACAACTCCACCAACACACACACAAAAGTAAAAAATGTTTATTTTCCATGCTTTTACATCCCAAGCATTGTTTTGCTCTTTCACTTCTTATTATCCCTAATACACAGAAGTATAAACAATGTTTATTTTTTACATTTTTACATCCCAAGAGATGACTGCTTCTCCTTTCTCTTATTCTTATCTGACTCTGAAAAAAATGACTTTTCTGTCTCTGTCTCTCTGTCACCCACTCACTCTGTAGCTGTTGGTCAGTTTGCTGACCATCTTTCAAAGCAGGATTTTGTTGCCAACCAGGCAATAGACCTGTGACAACTTAAAGACTGAAGGAAGAATCTTTGCTTAAATTTACACATCGTTCAGTGAGAACACCTGACTGTGCTGAAATATTTCATTTCTTGAAACACTATGGAAGCATCAATTTTAGCATTTTTAGCCAGTATTGGGTTATTTCCGAATTAATGTCAGTTATACGAAAACGTTTGTAATTCTGTTCGTTCTAAATTTAAAGCCATAAGCACCAGAAACATTTCACTTTATTTATTTATTTCTGTTTACTCGATGTTATGCAGCTTCCACAAAAAAGGTAAATAAGCAAGTAAGTTGTAACATGCTTCAGACACAATAGTATCTAGTCACCTGCATGGGCAACTTCAAAAATGCAGAACAGCGACATACCTGTTCTCTTTCTCCTGGAAGTAACTTTCAAATAGTTCTCTGGCTTCCTGTGACAAGTCCCATGCACTGTCATCTACTTCTAGATGAATGGCAGTTACTACTTGACATGAGTGACAGGTACAACTTTACAGGAATGACAGGTACTACTTCATATTTATCTTTTAGTCAAAATCTTTGGCAACTGACAGTTTATAAACAGAAATAACTGCATGTGTATCCTACAAAATGTAACTTTGTATTTGCTGAATTGTCCCAGTCTTCTGAAAAGTACAGAAATTTAGTTATACCTATTAAATGACTAGAGTGTGCATGGTATATGGTACATGTGTATACAGGTGTTTACATATAATCACTTGCTTTTTTTCCTTGCTCATGATCTGACAATTATACTGAATGCAATGAAAGTCTATATAAGATATAGTTAATTACCGAATGCAAAGAAAGTCTGGTGTAACATACAATTAACATTCAGTTGTTAACCAGTTAGGCCCACTGGGTATATAATCCCACTTCAGGTACAACCTAGAAATAATGTTTGGTTAAGTAAAGTGCTGAAAGTCAGGAATCAAACACTGCACCTCACAAACTACCGCTCACAGACTTAACCCTGTGCACCATCTGCCAGACAATACAGTAGCACTTACAGTACAGCAGCACTGGTTTATGCATTATATTATCAAGCTTATGATCTACTGCCCTTCAACAAGCTTTACTGCCTTTATTCTAAACTTTCATTACACAAAAGTACAATCCACAGAATTCTACTTGCTCAAGCTGAATCCACCAAAGCTGCACTTCAATGAACGAATGGACTGCAGAATTCCTTTCACAGGGAAAGGAACTACTTGACCACCTGAGTGAACTGTGCCCCCTCTGCAGGGTAGTGCTATCTCGGAGTTGGTATATTTAAGTAGGGGGGTGTGGGGGCAAAGCTCCCCACATGGGGTGTGTGTGTGTGGTGAAGCCCCCACTTTGGTGGGCTTACTTTTTCTCTGTTTCGTTTGGTTTCCGTGGTGGTCAAGTGGTTCCTTTTCCTGTGAAAGGAATTTGGCAGTCCATCCGTTGAAGTGGAGCTTTGGTGGATTCAGCTTGGGTAAGGAGAATTCAGTGGATCGTACTTTTATCCAATGAAAGTAGATCCATATATATATATATATATATATATATATATATATATATATATATATATATATATATATATATTTATGTATCTGTGTGTGTATATATATATATATATATATATATATATATATATATATATATATATATATATGTATATATATATATATATATATATATGTATAGATATAGATATATATATATATATATATTTATATATATATATATATATATATATATATATATAATATGGAAACTATTCATATTTTATTGAGTGAAAATACATAAATATATAACAACCCATTTTGGTAATAATACTAAATCGTTTTGTGAACTTATTAATAAGCATTGGGGTATTCTTTTGTCTGAAAATAAGCTGGTTAATGTGTTACTAACATGGTGTATGTTCACATATAGAAGGAGTAAAACTATTAGTAATTTTTTGAATCATTTCAAAAAAGTTGGTCATCTTACTGGTGATGTACAAACTTCTTTAGAAGGTGTATCCCTTCTGGGTTGTTTTCACTGGGGACATTGTGTAGCTTGCAAACATGTTATGAAAATCAAATAATTTTCATCAAGCAATATGTCTCATGTATTTGATATTAGATGCTTTAATAATTATGTTTCTGAATATATTTAGTTGAATGTACTTGTTCTGCCTTTTTTGTAGGTCAGAATTCTAGACAATTCAAATTGTGTATTTCTGAACATTTAAGTGACATCAGGAATAGGAGAATGTCTGATGCTTTATATAAACTTGTTTTGCAACACTCTACAGCTATTTTTAGATTTACAGCTATAGATATGATATGTTTTAAGGGACTTAATAAACTTGGATGGCATGATTTATTTACCACAAAGGAATGGACTTGGATTGTGAAACTTCCAGGTTTGCATGATGCATTTTGATTGGTTTTGAAAAAGGCGGATGTATATTCTTTTTTATATCTATATAGAGTAAGTGTTGATGGATTTTTGTATATTCTTTTGTGAGACTGAGGAAGGCTTTAGCTTAAACTGGTTTGCCCTTGATATTGTACATCCTCTGGACCTTTTGATTATTAAAAGTGAATTATTGCACCAAATTTTGCTGGCCATTTTTATTGGAAGGTTTTGCATTACTTTTTGGTCATGCACTATTGCCATAAGGGAGAAGCGTTTGGGGTAGGACCTTTCAAAGACCAGTGCAGTTACATATGCATAGGACATAGGTAACCTCCAAACACTAGACTTGTCTCAGTTTGGATTTGTCAAGGGCAGGTCATACTTAACCAACATGGTGGATTTTTTTGAAAAGGTCACCGAAGCAATGTATGAAGGCAAACTGGTACACATGTCGTACCTCCACTTAGCCAACGTTTTTGACACAATTCCGCAAGCAGGCATAGTAGAAAAGCTAAGTCACCCACTGGATTGCCAACCTGGTCTCAGATATGATGAAGATATTCAAAACAGGGAAAGTTACCTCCATAACATGACCAATCACCAATGGGGTCCCTCAGGGTTCTGTGCTGGGATGTCTCCTATTTGGCATCTACTTTTCTAAAACAAAAGCTAGGAACAGTCATTGAATTTCCAAATGAAGTAGCCATCCTGTAGGAATGTTTGTCTCAAGTAAATAACTGGCATCTAAATCATGGTCTGAAACTAAATGCCAAAAAGTGCATTATTGTATCCTTTGGGAAGTTATCTACCCCAGGGCTCTACCACATTGAAAATACACCTCTAAGGTTTGATCCAGCAGTTCAGGATTTGGGAACTTATGTGGACAGTGACCTAACATTTGACTAACGTGTGTGTGTTGTTGTAAGAAAGTCCTTCTATATTGCAGAACTTATAAACAAATGTCTATATCTAAGGATGTCATTGCCCCCTTTATTCAGCCCTCATTAGGCCAATCATTTAATATAATGCCACCCTTGGTATGTATCTGTTCAGATGCATGCAACAACTGGAACGCCCACAGAAATACCTTACTAAAATGATATGAAGCCTAAACAAATGTCCTACATGGATCAACTCAAAGCCCTGTCACTATACTCAATATCCTGCACACTGCTAACAGGTGACCTGTGTCTGGTGTACAAGACATCCTCTGATCCATTGCTGATGGATTTACTGCACATCAGCAAGTCAAACGGTATCAGAAATACTTAGTCTAGGGACCTCTTCTGCAACATCAACAGAATGATTTGGAGGAGAAAGCATGTCTCACAGAGGATACATCTGCTGTGAAACCGACTCCCCATCCATATAAAAGAATGTTCATCCTTGCCTACATTCAAGCGCAACTTAGATTTATGGATGGGAAATAGAAAATTTACTCCAGGACTGCTTTCTGTACTACAAATGGACAGAGGCAGCTCCTGAATGCTTTATCTCTTATCTATGGTATGATCCCAGTTATTCTCATTAGGGGTAATATATAATTATTGACCATGGGACGGGTAAGGCCAATCTATAGCCAAATGGGATGGGGTACTTTGATCACCAAAAGGGAAAATGGGTAGGCTTAAAATGGCTCACAAGGGCAGCTAGCCTAGTACTTACCTATGGACGTATAATACGCCATGTATTTTATTAATTCAAATAATTTATCACTATTGCATATTAAAAATGCATCTTTTATAAACATGCCCATTAAATTGAAAATATGAATTAATCTAAAAAGCAATTAAAATAAACTCCATTAGGGAAGATAACCGCAGATGTACAATGGCTCCTTTTGTAGTATCTATTGCCGTACCTTGGCTCTGCGTGTACTATCTCCCATCAGACTTAAACATGTTTTTGATTAAGATGAAATCATGAAATGTTAAACACAGATTAATAAAATTCTAATTATATTTTAAACATGTATTGAACAACTACACTAGAGACATTAAACCTTCGTGATAGTCAATATCTGTGTACAATTAATGAATATCTGCTGCAATGAGAAAACAATTCTTATTCAGAGTGGTTCAGTTTAATGTAGTTAACAGTTCTGTCGTGTAATTAATAAGAACATTTGATTTTTTGTACCAAGGGTTTTAACATTCACATATGAAGCCTACTCGATACTGTATAAATAAATCAAGATAATTCTAAGTTTTATAAGGTTTTGGGAGCCCATACCAATAGGTATACGTATAATGGTTGCTTGTAAGATGGGAATAAAATGTTTTGACAAAGATCCATTGTAAAGTCAGTCATTAATCTAATGGTTCATAAGCTGGTATTCTACTCATAAAAAGACCTGTAGCTAACAAATCTTTAGATGTAAATTAATACAGGTGTATGATGCCCTTATGATAAAATTTAATATTCAGTTCGCTCCAGAGACCTCAACCTCATTACCATTCCAGAGACCTCAACCTCATTACCACAATACATACATGTCAAACAGAGCAACTCACTGGCCCTCTTCAAGAGAGATATTGATGAGTGAATGGGAAATAGAAAATTCACCCCGGGGATCACTCCAGTGGTTCTACTTGACAGAGGCACTGGGAACTAAGGTTGGGTGGCATGATGCCAGGGTAATCCTATGGGCTAGGCTTGTCAAGGCTCCAGGGCCATTAGCCTAGTACACACCTATGAACCTATGAACCTATACCTTTCTCCTGACCTCACTACTGACACCATCTTCATCCCTTTCCGCCTTCAAAGATGTTCGTACGCTTGGTTTGGTGTTGTAATTACATGTAAATTGCTGAATGGAATTTAAGGTGAATAATAGCCTGAGTCTTCCAGTGATGAAGGGAGACCTGGTATGTATCTGTCTGTTTATTTGTATGATTTTGGTGGGCAGTGTCTTGCCCATTATAAGGCAATCTGCTAAAAGTAGAGATACTTTACATGTGGATGTTGACTTCTTAACCCCTTATCTAGTACTGTAAGTAGTCAAGGAGGAAGGGGCAGCTTTCCCAGTGTATGCTTTTAGTGGGTGTGATCAGGAGAGCTGAAGAGTTGCCAGTTAGGCATGGGTGCAGTAGTCAGTGGCTTTGTGTGGTAGTAACTGGTTCAAGGAACTTGCCCAAACTCATTGCTACAGTTCAGAGGACTCTTTTTCTGCATTCAGTTCCATTTACTGAAAATGCCTATGACTGACACTGAAATCAATTGGTTTCCTCTACTGTCTATCTCAGCTGATAAGGTATTGCATAAAAATCCTTAGGCCAGACTACTTATAAATGCAAACGTCTTGAGTCCTGTATCCTGAGAGGAGATACTAGGCAGGGAAGTCCCAGTTCATCTTCATTGTTTCTCATCACTATTGAACTCTTACCTAAGCTTATCACACTGGACAACAGTTTGTCAGGACTAGACATGTAGAGATATAGTATTAGGTATCTCATTTTGCAAAGAATTGCTTGCTCATCACTGCCAGTCTGTCTGCAAACTTCCCATTCTAAAACAAGTCTTATACTGCTTCACTGAATTTTCCATGCTAAAGGCTAATATGATTAACATTTCTTTATCCAGTGAATAAATAAATAAATAAACCTCTGACTTGCACAAACGTGATGACCATTCTCCTCAACATGATGTACTTTGACTTCCAAATACTTGGGAATCTATCTGTATCTTTCTATGGCATCAGTACTCACAACAAAACTGTAACCATTGTGGGGAAAAAATTGTAATCTGGACACATGCTTGGAATAAACTGTTTCTATAAGCTTCAGGAATGACCTCTGCTTTGAAAGCAATGCTAGTATTAATTTTTTATTAGAGCTGAATGTATTCCCATCCCTGTCTTTTGCATGTTGTCTGTAAATTGGCAAAACAATTTATATAGTTTGGAAAGACAAACAGAAATGACAAGCATGGTCTCTGCTATTCTGAAAGGGTGGCTGGAGACTATGACTGAAAATTCTTCACAAACACTTACATTTCAAATTCTTTTCAAAGCAGACAAAGACTAGCCTCCATCATGGGCACAATTATCTGTGATATGGCACATCTCTTCCTTCTTAAACATTTCTAGTCTGCTGAGCCCTTACAGATCTCTCTGGATAAGCCATGCATGTCTCATTTGTTTTGCTAAGTATCACTGAATCAATGGGATAACAGTGATCTCCATACTGTAAAGTATAGGAACACGGTGACAAAGCAAAATGCTAGGCAAGCAATCATGGGGACATTAAGATGCCTATCCATATACAACTTTAACCTCAAACTTAAGTTATTCCTACCCTTTTCAAGGACTTAATAGTTCTCACCTCCCAAATCAAGCAGGTGAGTACATTATAAAACTGGTGCAAATTTGTATCTACCCATCCAGTCATCAAGACTAGCCTTAAAAGTAGCCAAAGTAGTACATTGTTTGACTTGCACTGGTAATCTATTCCATAGACTAGGCACACATTGAATTAGGAACAATCTCTCCAGTGAGTCTTGTTTATTTGTTGATGTAGATTTAAGTCATTAATGTGGGTGTTTGCAGAGCCACAAACATTAAAAAGAAATAAGAGGTCAAATATGACTGGATCTTTTATGGCTGTAAAAGTGAGACAAAGGTCACCTTGCAGCACTGTAGGCTGCTGAATATAAGGAGAGTCATCCTAATCTAATGGGGTAATTGAATGATTTAAGATGTTTAATTTTCTTGGCTGGAAATGTTTAGGGCTTTTTCAGTTGAATGATATGTTTGCATTTGTACATACCAAAGGGGGCATTCTATTCAATGGTGGGTCTGATAAGATAAGACTACAGTGGTAAGATGACTTCTTTGGATCTTGAAGATATTCCCTTGGAAATTATCTGGCTCAGATAGAAGAATTCCTCGATTGTGATGGAAATATGATGATCAAATGACAGAAATAGGAGCGCAATGTATAACATATGAGGTGGGAACAACCTTTCTGTCAAATGCTACTATGCTGCATTTTTTTCATTTAGTTTAAGAGCATTTAAGATACATTTTTGATAATCATCCCTGGGAGTCATGAAGCTTGTGCCAGGCGCAGGAGTAGCATTGGCAATCTAACGCCAAATATAGCCGCCGAGCGATTCAGGTACGAGCTGTTCCCACATGCACTACCAGCTTACGCCAGAGCTGCGCAGCTCCTGGTGCATGTATGCTAATTACCCCATGTGCAGCAGTGTAGCATGCAAATGAAGGTATATAGCGATTCATGAAGTAGTGCAGGCATAGCATAAGCATGAAAAAATGTAAACCAAAAAAACGGTTTACATTTTTTCAAACATAAAATCGGAGCCATGAAAGCGGACCATACTTACTTATTAAAATGTTAATATATGCCACTGGCTAAATGTATAGCCAATGGCATAAAAAAACATGCACAACACATAAAAAATAACATTTAATGTCATGGCCACACTAACGCAAAATAAATTTGCAGTGCATTAGTGCGCAAACGGAATCACAATGAAAATATATTTAGATGTCATAAAACTGCAATGTAACACAATTCATGATTTCCCCATAATAGTCAATGGCACACATGCTACACCTCAACCATGGCACAAGGGTTTAAGGGTCTGTGACAGTGTTCTGCATGGTAACTAGGAATTAGTAGTCAATGCCATGCAAATGAGTCAAGTAATACTGAATCGCAAAATCCCCGCCAGCGTAAGGATGTACCAGACAGTGTAGTGGTACAACACCGAGGTGTGGCCTGGAGGTAAACATGACATCAAGAGAGGGGTGCGCCACGGTAGCTGTAAGCACATTGGAGCATTGCTAATCCAGGTTGCCTGTTGCTAAGCAAAGCCACAGGATAGGGGTGTAGAAGTAGCCATAGCTTTGCTTAGCTGAGAGCACACAAGGTAACCGAAAGTGCATGTGAACATGGATGAAAACGCACTCGAAACCCGGTAAACAATTGTGCGCAGCGCGCACCATAGCTGAAACAGGAAGGATATGGGAAGACAATAAGGAAATGCTGCAGCATGATAATTGGACTACAAATAAATAATTAACACCTAGGAACTCACAGTGGGCCATTAACAACAGCTAACAAGGCTGCTAGCAGCTACCTGCAGAACAGGAAAGGGGAGGTGCCGTACTGCAAAGAAAAGAGAACTGTCACAGCAGAACAAAGCAAACTTGCAGTAGATCAGCTACATAACACATTTTGCAACACAATCCTGGGTTGTGAAAGTACAAAACAAGAAAGCAGGCAGCTGAATGCATGCCTGACAATGGGAGGGGAATTGGGTTGAAAAATGAAGTAAAGGGCAATAGATGAATCACGGCAGCCAAGCGTAAGTCAACACTGAAGGCCCCACAATAGTAGTACCTGCTGTAAAACCCATAATTAAGATACCCTGCAGTTGGAATTGCACATACACACCCAACATCATCCATTGCACAATAGTATAAGGTGTGAAAGCCCCCCACACACACTTGTGTTTTCCCAGACACTCTGCACCATTGGTGTATACAGACAGGGAACTTTTAATATGTACATGTTAGGGGCTGCCATAGCTTTGATTCACCAGCATGTGTTGGAGACTGACAGTGGTGTGGAGGATGATGCTGACAACCATCTCAGGCAACGGAGGAGGAGAAGAGTGTTCAGACCCAGGGTAACCTACCAGGGGCTACATGATCTGGAGATAGTAGAGTGTTACAGGGTGGACAGGGACACCATACAGCAACTTGTTGAGCTGTGCCAGCCATGCCTCAGAGCCAGAAATAACAGAGGGGAACCCATCCCAGTGGACACAAAGCTATGTGTAAGCTTGAGAATACTAGCCACAGGTACCTTTCAAAGGCCAAATGGGGATATCATGGGGATCTCACAGGTGTCAGCATCCAGTGAACTCCACCAGTTCCTGGATGACATGTTACCACATGCCAATGAGCACATATACTTCCCCCGAATGCAGGAGGAGTTGGCCAGCAATATGCGTCTCTTCCACTGTGTGGCAGACTACCCAGAGGTACTGGGTGCAATAGACTGCATGCACATACATATCAAGACACCACCCGGTGAGCAGGGTAGGCGCTACATAAACTGCAAGAAATACCCCTCCATCAACTTCCAGGTCATGTGCAATGCCCAGGGCATTATCATGAATGTGTGTGCTGGCAGCCCTGGAAGCTATCACAACTCCCACATCTGGCATGCCTCACAGCTGTATCAGGTATTTGCCAGGGGGGACATCCCATATGGCCACCTGGTGGAGGATGCTGGCTATGCACTGGAACCGTGGATGATGACTCCCATCAGAAATGCACACACAGCCACGCATGAACGCCATAATGAGGCACACGCGGAAACCAGAATCATCATAGAGCATGTGTTTGGGATGCTGAAATCACAGTTCCATTGCTTGGACATCTCTGGTGGAGCCTTGCAGTACTCTCCAGGCACGTGTGCCCACATCTTCATAGTATGTGCCATGCTACACAATATGATCCTGCAGAAACAGTTGCAGCAGGGACAGAATAGTGAAGGCCCTCACAGCCCACCACCATTGCCAAGGGCCCCACAGGCACAGAGGGACTCGGACCATGAACACCCTGTGCCAGCCCCAGTGGGCAGATGGAGGTGTGTCCAGTATGCCCATGCCTTGGCAAAGAGGGAACGTATAGCACACACACTGACAGTATAGGCAGTTATGGACTGACCCTTATTCACCTGCACACACAGCAAACATGGATGGCACGCACACACACGACCACCTGTAAATTGTCATGTATAGGTGGTGTACTGTGTGCATCTTACATAGGCAGCCCTCAACTATTGTACACACAACTGCAACTGTTACAAAGTAAGTTAATACCTGAACAGTAAATTAAGCTATCAGCATGTGTCCATACTGTAGGTATAGGCTCATAGATACATAGGTAGGTACATACCTAACTGCCCAAGGCCAGTCATAAGCATAGCCAAAAAGTGTCTGCTGTCACCAGCCCATTGATTAACTAACTGTCCCTCTGTGGAGCAGAGCCAATTGTGGGATCCCTGGGGTGTATCCACTGTTCCCCACCCACTCTGCAAGGATTCCCTGGAGTGTTACTGAGGGGTTTCATATAATGTAATCAGGGATGTAGTTCCAAATAATGGGGAGGACCCGTGACAGAAATCTGTCACTCCAGCATCTTCCAGTTATGGTTGTGGCAAGGTGTGGCTCATTACAGTGTGTGGCTCACTGTGACATGGATGCCCATAGGTGGAGCATATCCATTAAGCCTGACATGGACACAGCTTTGTTGGCCAGCAAATATCATCCCTGAGTAAAGAGATGCCACTGAGTAATGCATGAGTTTATGCAGTCTGGCAGCATAGGACACATGTCTGAGGGCATTATCCCTCTATGCAAGGTACGTTTGTAGCCCTTCCAGCTGTCAGATGTGTCTTCTGAGATACATCCAAAATGGGTTATCATACTCAATGATGCGATTGATGACTGATGAGTAAAGGGGCACAATAACCTAAGTTTGTTTAGATGTGAACCCTTAAGTAATCAGATGGCCTACATAGATGGATGTCCTAACTACTTCGCACATATGACTGTCAAAGGAGAAATCACTATGTAATGTAGTCCCCACATACCCATTACGTGGTCTGAATTATACTGTCTGCCACTCATGTGTTAATTGTATGTGTGTAGTTTCCCAAAATGGAATGACCATGCAGTATGTGGCCTTTAGCTGGAGGCCATCACTCTGACACCCTGTGTTGGTCTATGTGAGGCCCCTTGAAGGACGTCTCTGACAGCTGGACTGTCAGTTATGGCTCCCAGTCTGCAGTAATCACCATACATGGCCTGCTGTAGTCCACCTGTGTTAGCCCATACCTCTGAAAAGTATATGGCAAACAATAGGGGTCCCAGGACTGAGTCCAGTGGGACATCAGTTGTGACTGGTCAAGAGTTGGACCTGGAGGCTGCTAGGCTTACTATGTGGGTTCTGTGTGTAAGCCTGTTGGCAAACCAACCTGTGATGTATGGGTGTATGTACTGGCTGGTGAGTGTAGAAATAATACCTCAGTGGGGAATGGTGTCAAAACCTTTGGTGAGGTCCAGGTTGTATGTGTGAACTACCACACCCCACACCTAAAGTCTAGGTGGCTGTAAGATGTCAAACCGGTTCAGTAGGCATGATCTGCACTCAGTCAAAGTGACCTGGGTTGGGTCAAGTGTCTGGAGGTTACCATTGTCTATGTTCATGAGTGCCATGAGGATGGGCTTCATAGCCATGCAGATCAGGCTACTCAGGCCTATGGAGTGGTAGTTACTATGGTCAGTTGTGTCACCAACTTGGTGGAGTGTAATAGCTGTTGCCATGTGCCAGTGAATGACCATGTAGCCTGTGTAGAGGCTGATAGTGAATTGCTAAATTAGGCGGGGGGACACTTTGTCTTGTAGTGTCTGCAGGATGCAGTCTGAAAGGGCTATTACCACCTGTATGTCACAGATGTCTGGGATACTCTACACTTTGGATATTGTTGTGGGCCCAGTAGGGGGTGAAGCTTGCTCTGAATGTATCATCAAGTGTGTTGGTGATATCAGTAGGGTCAGTATATTCAGTGCAATATTGCACCAGCACAGTGCAAATCTGTGTGTTACTGCTTACATCCTTGACATAGCCAAAGAAGCCTTTCTGGTCATATTCCAAATCCATGCCTATTTACCTGTGGATGTCAGCCTCGGATGATTACATGAGTAACATAAGTATCTTGCTAATACTGGTCACGGATGTCTGCATGTCTTGGGATTTGCTGTTGTTCTCGACTACTGTACTACTTCTGTTGTCTAGCCTGTATAATGTTGGGGTTCAGCAGACTGGTCTCCTTGTGTAGGAGTAGCTAGTCCTGGTTTACCATTGATGGCACGACCCATACATCTTTGTAGGTGCTTATAGAGTGCATTCGTAATTCTGTCTGTATCTTGAGCAGTGTCATCCCTGAGCATGGGGGCTGTGAACCCTCCCACCTCGGTCATTAGTCCTGTGGATTTAGCTGTAGGAAAGGTATTCACTGTGTGTTCCTTGTGTGGGGGAGATGGTTGGGAGTAGAAATCATCAGTGAATAGTTCATGGTCACATCTAAACAGTGACCGGTTTACCTTTGCTGTAGTGCACCTGTTGCACATGTCAGTGATTACCACTTCTAGTATGTTTTCACCTCTCGTTAGTCCATCTACCAACTGATACAGGCCATATGAGGTGATAAATCCCAGGAAGTGCTGGGCCTGGAAGTACATACTCGAGTAGGTTATCCAGTTAAGTGTAGGGTAGCCGACACTGATCAATAACAGGGTGTCTGGTAGGACTGTTATGTTTACCACTGTCTCCAGATAGTTGTAGTGGTGCTCCTGGGTCATGGAGGGTTATCTGTATCAGCTCACAGTTTGCATTGCAGTCATGGCTGATGTTAGCTGCAAATGGATGATCACAGAGGTATCATGCTGCCCCACTAACTTGGAGGTGTAGGTATCCCCGATGAATATGGATACACCCCCTCCATGTCTGTGCCAGTCCATGTACAGTGCCTGAAATGTGTGTTATGGATTGTAGTCTGGTAGTGTCTGGTGTGCTCACAGGAGCCTTATACAGGTCCCAGTCACAGAGCAGATGTAGATGTTGTCCATACTGAGGGGTGCTGTGAGTGCGTGCATGTTGTGAGTACTACCCCTGGTGTTGAGTCACTTAACCCTCATTGGTTCCGCTATTGTGCAGTTCATGAAGGTGAGATCTACCTCTGAGACCTGCCTAAAAATGGCACCATGGGTGTGCCAATAGCCTTGGCCAGCATTCCAAAGCCTTAGGCTGACACATGCAAGTTGGTATGGCATTGTTGCAGGCATGTATCCCATCTGTGCTTGTGTCCCATCTTTCCTATAGGTAACCTACTGGTAAGCAATACAAAGCCTGAAACCTATACATGTCCACTAGCTTCCAAGATAGGCTTTTGGTGTGATTATGTATCAGTAGTCTGTATGCTATTGATGTACTTAACTGTTGTCTGACTACATGGTGAATGTACACTGTATATTGTGATCAAAAAACTTTGTATAATCACATATGATGTTGGAGCTGGCCTGCACTGCAGAGGTTCACAGATAGGTTGTAGGCTATCTGCCCAAGGGCATTTAGAAGCATAGTTACAGTGTGGTGGCTTTACCTGCACCATTGATGACGTAACTGAGCCTCTGTCAAGCATAACCAATGAAGTGATTCCAGGCAGAGTTGCTGGAAGCTGTTGAAGACTGGTGTGCTGTAAGGTGATAGGGGCACATAGTGATCTCAAAAGGGCATGTTAACATGACAAACCAATAGCATTCAATGTCCCCAATAGGTCTTGCAGCTGTAGAACTGGAGTGGCTCCCCCAGACCCTGGCTGTATGCGTCTGGGACACATGATCCCAGGGATGTATATACTGTTGGCCAGTCACATATCAAGGTTTCCCCTGAAGTGTGTCAGTGAGTGGCTATGCCAAATATAGTTAGGATGTTAATGTATAGTCTCCCAATTCATGTGTCATGTCGGTATTTCGAGAAGTTCACTGGGTGTGGGTGGCTCCGCCTGTTGTGTAGCCAAGCATACACATAGGATTCATGGACATAGGAAATAGGCAGAAGGAACGTCAATGTCAATAGTGTAATGGCTACAGCATTTGCATAATATATGTGCAGTCCTGGTTCAAATCCCAATAAAGTCAGAGATGATTTACATGTTACATAGCATATATAGGTAGTATTCCACAGACTAATAAACATTTGGAACACACAACCACTGAACTGTGCATTAATTACCCTTACACTACCAGTGCCTGCTCTGAGAGGTAAAATTATCACTACCAGGATTAGAACACACAACCACGTACACAATCTTCAGAATAACCTACCACTAAGCTACCTGAGATGTATCAATGGCAGTTGTGTATACTGACAGGTTAAAACACAAAAGGTAGGAATGTGTGGAAATAGGACAAACCGGCATGTACCCAATGAAAGGTGTATATATATATATATATATATATATATATATATATATATAGAGAGAGAGAGAGAGAGAGGGAGAGAGATATGTCGATATATGGGGATATACATATGTATGTAGATATATAGATAGGTTAACAACATCTACATAACCATGGAGGTACATATAAATGGGATATCTACCAAATACCGACTGTTTGACATACCGACATGCGTAATCACAAGGCTTAAAGTTCGAAAGACCACAGTACTGAAACACCAAAAGCACGAGGTTTAATATCCCGATGTTAAGGGACATTTAGTCAGTGCTTCTGGTGTTGCGGATCAGGTAGGCTACTGTGTGTAGGTGTGTTTCTGAGGGCTGTAGTGTGTGTAAGTGTGTGTTCTGAGTGTGGTGTGTGGTCCTGGGGGACTGTAATTTGTGGGTGTGGGTTTGCTTTGTGCGTCTGTTTGTGCGATCTAGGAGGTAGAATATTAAAGTAGGGGGATGTGGGGGGCACAGACACCCACATGGGGGGTGTAGGGGAGCTTGCCCACCTGCTCATACGTAGTGTAGGATGGTTTGTTTGGATGTGGTGGGTAGCAGTGTGTGTGTGTGTGTGTGTGTGTGTGTGTGTGTGTGTGTGTGTGTGTGTGTGTGTGTGTGTGTGTGTGTGTGTGCAAAAAATGTGTGTGTGTGTCTGTTGTATAGATTGTAATGTGTAGTTCTTGTCTGCCCCTCACAGGTGATGTAGGTGCATTGCCCTCCTGTGGTCCATCTGATGTTAGTGTCCCCACAGACTCTAACAGTGATGATGAACGTATGATTGAGGCACAGGCATGATTATCAGGGGTTGAATCTGTGCCATTGCTTGCCATTCCATCTATATCCCCCTCATCCCCGCACACAGATCCCATGCCTACACATACCCCATCACCAGTGGCCATAGAGGAAGGACAGTTGGCGTGTGGTAGCTTGGAACAGGAAAGTGTGATGGCTATGGAAGGTGTGCCTGCACACCATGGTGTCAGCCAACTGACTGGTGATGCCCCATACAGGCACGTGGCCAGTACTGCTCATAGGAGGACCTCTGGCCAACATGCCCCTGCAAGACAGAGCGCAGCAGCTGGTGTCATCAGACACATACTTCAGGCTGTAATGGAGGCATGTCCTGAATGACACAACAGAGAAGATCAGAGGCTTCAGAGGGCTACTGTCCATTCTTTAAACAACAACATCCAGGTAATGGTAAATGCTCAACAGCAGATTGCTGAAGCTTTGGATAGACTATTGGGTGACATGGTTGGAGTCCTTGACTGTGGCATGACAATTCACGAGCGTGAGCTGTCTGTGTTGGAACATCTGGTAGGAGTGAGGCATCAGGCACATGGATGTAGGCCTGCTACATCACCTGTTTCAGGTCTACGTGAATGAGCTACCTTATATGTCCACTCCTATAGTGGCGGTAGCAGCAGCAGTGCAGCTAGTGCTGTGCTTTCCACACCATGACACAGCAGGCCATGTGCACGTGGCCCTGGATGGTCCCAACAGGGACACAGTTCCAGTGGACAAGTGGCATCAGACAGTACCCAATCTGCACCTCTGCCTGGTAGTGCCCGTGCAACCCCTGGCAGTCACAGGTCACATGTCCATGGCCGGACACCGTGAACTGTAAAACCTGGCCTGTACAGTCCGCAGCTGTCAATAATACCCCTGTGTAGGCCAGAAACATGCCAGAGCTGCTTTGACATGCATGTATAAATGGGCGTGCCTTTGTTGAAGGTTGGGCATCGAGCTGGCACCTCGGTGTTTCGTAAAAAAATCTACTGCCAATCATTAGCGAACCGGAGTTCCGCTGTGGCGACCA
>NC_056731.1:1818114871-1818137371 GCF_019279795.1 Protopterus annectens
GCCTACTCCCGATACTGTATAAATAAATCAAGATAATTCTAAGTTTTTATAAGGTTTTGGGAGCCCATACCAATAGGTATACGTATAATGGTTGCTTGTAAGATGGGAATAAAATGTTTTTGACAAAGATCCATTGTAAAGTCAGTCATTAATCTAATGGTTCATAAGCTGGTATTCTACTCATAAAAAAAGACCTGTAGCTAACAAATCTTTAGATGTAAATTAATACAGGTGTATGATGCCCTTATGATAAAATTTAATATTCAGTTCGCTCCAGAGACCTCAACCTCATTACCGTTCCAGAGACCTCAACCTCATTACCACAATACATACATGTCAAACAGAGCAACTCACTGGCCCTCTTCAAGAGAGATATTGATGAGTGAATGGGAAATAGAAAATTCACCCCGGGGATCACTCCAGTGGTTCTACTTGACAGAGGCACTGGGAACTAAGGTTGGGTGGCATGATGCCAGGGTAATCCTATGGGCTAGGCTTGTCAAGGCTCCAGGGCCATTAGCCTAGTACACACCTATGAACCTATGAACCTATACCTTTCTCCTGGCCTCACTACTGACACCATCTTCATCCCTTTCCGCCTTCAAAGATGTTCGTACGCTTGGTTTGGTGTTGTAATTACATGTAAATTGCTGAATGGAATTTAAGGTGAATAATAGCCTGAGTCTTCCAGTGATGAAGGGAGACCTGGTATGTATCTGTCTGTTTATTTGTATGATTTTGGTGGGCAGTGTCTTGCCCATTATAAGGCAATCTGCTAAAAGTAGAGATACTTTACATGTGGATGTTGACTTCTTAACCCCTTATCTAGTACTGTAAGTAGTCAAGGAGGAAGGGGCAGCTTTCCCAGTGTATGCTTTTAGTGGGTGTGATCAGGAGAGCTGAAGAGTTACCAGTTAGGCATGGGTGCAGTAGTCAGTGGCTTTGTGTGGTAGTAACTGGTTCAAGGAACTTGCCCAAACTCATTGCTACAGTTCAGAGGACTCTTTTTCTGCATTCAGTTCCATTTACTGAAAATGCTTATGACTGACACTGAAATCAATTGGTTTCCTCTACTGTCTATCTCAGCTGATAAGGTATTGCATAAAAATCCTTAGGCCAGACTACTTATAAATGCAAACGTCTTGAGTCCTGTATCCTGAGAGGAGATACTAGGCAGGGAAGTCCCAGTTCATCTTCATTGTTTGTCATCACTATTGAACTCTTACCTAAGCTTATCACACTGGACAACAGTTTGTCAGGACTAGACATGTAGAGATATAGTATTAGGTATCTCATTTTGCAAAGAATTGCTTGCTCATCACTGCCAGTCTGTCTGCAAACTTCCCATTCTAAAACAAGTCTTATACTGCTTCACTGAATTTTCCATGCTAAAGGCTAATATGATTAACATTTCTTTATCCAGTGAATAAATAAATAAATAAACCTCTGACTTGCACAAACGTGATGACCATTCTCCTCAACATGATGTACTTTGACTTCCAAATGCTTGGGAATCTATCTGTATCTTTCTATGGCATCAGTACTCACAACAAAACTGTAACCATTGTGGGGGAAAAAATTGTAATCTGGACACATGCTTGGAATAAACTGTTTCTATAAGCTTCAGGAATGACCTCTGCTTTGAAAGCAATGCTAGTAGTAATTTTTTATTAGAGCTGAATGTATTCCCATCCCTGTCTTTTGCATGTTGTCTGTAAATTGGCAAAACAATTTATATAGTTTGGAAAGACAAACAGAAATGACAAGCATGGTCTCTGCTATTCTGAAAGGGTGGCTGGAGACTATGACTGAAAATTCTTCACAAACACTTACATTTCAAATTCTTTTCAAAGCAGACAAAGACTAGCCTCCATCATGGGCACAATTGTCTGTGATATGGCACATCTCTTCCTTCTTAAACATTTCTAGTCTGCTGAGCCCTTACAGATCTCTCTGGATAAGCCATGCATGTCTCATTTGTTTTGCTAAGTATCACTGAATCAATGGGATAACAGTGATCTCCATACTATAAAGTATAGGAACACGGTGACAAAGCAAAATGCTAGGCAAGCAATCATGGGGACATTAAGATGCCTAGCCATATACAACTTTAACCTCAAACTTAAGTTATTCCTACCCTTTTCAAGGACTTAATAGTTCTCACCTCACAAATCAAGCAGGTGAGTACATTATAAAACTGGTGCAGATTTGTATCTACCCATCCAGTCATCAAGACTAGCCTTAGAAGTAGCCAAAGTAGCACATTGTTTGACTTGCACTGGTAATCTATTCCATAGACTAGGCACACATTGAATTAGGAACAATCTCTCCAGTGAGTCTTGTTTATTTGTTGATGTAGATTTAAGTCATTAATGTGGGTGTTTGCAGAGCCACAAATATTACAAAGAAATAAGAGGTCAAATACGACTGGATCTTTTATGGCTGTAAAAGTGAGACAAAGGTCACCTTGCAGCACTGTAGGCTGCTGAATATAAGGAGAGTCATCTTAATCTAATGGGGTAATTGAATGATTTAAGATGTTTAATTTTCTTGGCTGGAAATGTTTAGGGCTTTTTCAGTTGAATGATATGTTTGCATTTGTACATACCAAAGGGAGCATTCTATTCAATGGTGGGTCTGATAAGATAAGACTACAGTGGTAAGATGACTTCTTTGGATCTTGAAGATATTCCCTTGGAAATTATCTGGCTCAGATAGAAGAATTCCTCGATTGTGATGGAAATATGATGATCAAATGACAGAAATAGGAGCGCAATGTATAACATATGAGGTGGGAACAACCTTTCTGTCAAATGCTACTATGCTGCATTTTTTTCATTTAGTTTAAGAGCATTTAAGATACATTTTTGATAATCATCCCTGGGAGTCATGAAGCTTGCGCCAGGCGCAGGAGTAGCATTGGCGATCTAACGCCAAATATGGCCGCCGAGCGATTCAGGTACGAGCTGTTCCCACATGCACTACCAGCTTACGCCAGAGCTGCGCAGCTCCTGGTGCATGTATGCTAATTACCCCATGTGCAGCAGTGTAGCATGCAAATGAAGGTATATAGCGATTCATGAAGTAGTGCAGGCATAGCATAAGCATGAAAAAATGTAAACCAAAAAAACGGTTTACATTTTTTCAAACATAAAATCGGAGCCAGGAAAGCGGACCATACTTACTTATTAAAATGTTAATATATGCCAATGGCTAAATGTATAGCCAATGGCATAAAAAAACATGCACAACACATAAAAAATAACATTTAATGTCATGGCCACACTAACGCAAAATAAATTTGCAGTGCATCAATGCGCAAACGGAATCACAATGAAAATATATTTAGATGTCATAAAACTGCAATGTAACACAATTCATGAATTCCCCATAATAGTCAATGGCACACATGCTACACCTCAACCATGGCGCAAGGGTTTAAGGGTCTGTGACAGTGTTCTGCATGATAACTAGGAATTAGTAGTCAATGCCATGCAAATGAGTCAAGTAATACTGAATCGCAAAATCCCCGCCAGCGTAAGGATGTACCAGACAGTGTAGTGGTACAACACCGAGGTGTGGCCTGGAGGTAAACATGACATCAAGAGAGGGGTGCGCCACGGTAGCTGTAAGCACATTGGAGCATTGCTAATCCAGGTTGCCTGTTGCTAAGCAAAGCCACAGGATAGGGGTGTGGAAGTAGCCATAGCTTTGCTTAGCTGAGAGCACACAAGGTAACCGAAAGTGCATGTGAACATGGATGAAAACGCACTAGAAACCCGGTAAACAGCTGTGCACGGCGCGCACCATAGCTGAAACAGGAAGGATATGGGAAGACAATAAGGAAATGCTGCAGCATGATAATTGGACTACAAATAAGTAATTAACACCTAGGAACTCACAGTGGGCCATTAACAACAGCTAACAAGGCTGCTAGCAGCTACCTGCAGAACAGGAAAGGGGAGGTGCCGTACTGCAAAGAAAAGAGAACTGTCACAGCAGAACAAAGCAAACTTGCAGTAGATCAGCTACATAACACATTTTGCAACACAATCCTGGGTTGTGAAAGTACAAAACAAGAAAGCAGGCAGCTGGATGCATGCCTGACAATGGGAGGGGAATCGGGTTGAAAAGTGAAGTAAAGGGCAATAGATGAATCACGGCAGCCAAGCGTAAGTCAACACTGAAGGCCCCACAATAGTAGTACCTGCTGTAAAACCCATAATTAAGATACCCTGCAGTTGGAATTGCACATACACACCCAACATCATCCATTGCACAATAGTATAAGGTGTGAAAGCCCCCCACACACACTTGTGTTTTCCCAGACACTCTGCACCATTGGTGTATACAGACGGGGAACTTTTAATATGTACATGTTAGGGGCTGCCATAGCTTTGATTCACCAGCATGTGTTGGAGACTGACAGTGGTGTGGAGGATGATGCTGACAACCATCTCAGGCAACGGAGGAGGAGAAGAGTGTTCAGACCCAGGGTAACCTACCAGGGGCTACATGATCTGGAGATAGTAGAGTGTTACAGGGTGGACAGGGACACCATACAGCAACTTGTTGAGCTGTGCCAGCCATGCCTCAGAGCCAGAAATAACAGAGGGGAACCCATCCCAGTGGACACAAAGCTATGTGTAAGCTTGAGAATACTAGCCACAGGTACCTTTCAAAGGCCAAATGGGGATATCATGGGGATCTCACAGGTGTCAGCATCCAGTGAACTCCACCAGTTCCTGGATGACATGTTACCACATGCCAATGAGCACATATACTTCATCCAAATGCAGGAGGAGTTGGCCAGCAATATGCGTCTCTTCCACTGTGTGGCAGACTACCCAGAGGTACTGGGTGCAATAGACTGCATGCACATACATATCAAGACACCACCCTGTGAACAGGGTAGGCGCTACATAAACTGCAAGAAATACCCCTCCATCAACTTCCAGGTCATGTGCAATGCCCAGGGCATTATCATGAATGTGTGTGCTGGCAGCCCTGGAAGCTATCACAACTCCCACATCTGGCATGCCTCACAGCTGTATCAGGTATTTGCCAGGGGGGACATCCCATATGGCCACCTGGTGGAGGATGCTGGCTATGCACTGGAACCGTGGATGATGACTCCCATCAGAAATGCACACACAGCCACGCATGAATGCCATAATGAGGCACACGCGGAAACCAGAATCATCATAGAGCACGTGTTTGGGATGCTGAAATCACAGTTCCATTGCTTGGACATCTCTGGTGGAGCCTTGCAGTACTCTCCAGGCACGTGTGCCCACATCTTCATAGTATGTGCCATGCTACACAATATGATCCTGCAGAAACAGTTGCAGCAGGGACAGAATAGTGAAGGCCCTCACAGCCCACCACCATTGCCAAGGGCCCCACAGGCACAGAGGGACTCGGATCATGAACACCCTGTGCCAGCCCCAGTAGGCAGATGGAGGTGTGTCCAGTATGCCCATGCCTTGGCAAAGAGGGAACGTATAGCACACACACTGACAGTATAGGCAGTTATGGACTGACACCCTTCTTCACCTGCACACACAGCAAACATGGATGGCACGCACACACACGACCACCTGTAAATTGTCATGTATAGGTGGTGTACTGTGTGCATCTTACATAGGCAGCCCTCAACTATTGTACACACAACTGCAACTGTTACAAAGTAAGTTAATACCTGAACAGTAAATTAAGCTATCAGCATGTGTCCATACTGTAGGTATAGGCTCATAGATACATAGGTAGGTACATACCTAACTGCCCAAGGCCAGTCATAAGCATAGCCAAAAAGTGTCTGCTGTCACCAGCCCATTGATTAACTAACTGTCCCTCTGTGGAGCAGAGCCAATTGCGGTATCCCTGGGGTGTATCCACTGTTCCCCACCCACTCTGCAAGGATTCCCTGGAGTGTTACTGAGGGGTTTCATATAATGTAATCAGGGATGTAGTTCCAAATAATGGGGAGGACCCGTGACAGAAATCTGTCACTCCAGCATCTTCCAGTTATGGTTGTGGCAAGGTGTGGCTCATTACAGTGTGTGGCTCACTGTGACATGGATGCCCATAGGTGGAGCATATCCATTAAGCCTGACATGAACACAGCTTTGTTGGCCAGCAAATATCATCCCTGAGTAAAGAGATGCCACTGAGTAACGCATGAGTTTATGCAGTCTGGCAGCATAGGACACATGTCTGAGGGCATTATCCCTCTATGCAAGGTACGTTTGTAGCCCTTCCAGCTGTCAGATGTGTCTTCTGAGATACATCCAAAATGGGTTATCATACTCAATGATGCGATTGATGACTGATGAGTAAAGGGGCACAATAACCTAAGTTTGTTTAGATGTGAACCCTTAAGTAATCAGATGGCCTACATAGATGGATGTCCTAACTACTTCGCACATATGACTGTCAAAGGAAAAATCACTATGTAATGTAGTCCCCACATACCCATTACGTGGTCTGAATTATACTGTCTGCCACTCATGTGTTAATTGTATGTGTGTAGTTTCCCAAAATGGAATGACCATGCAGTATGTGGCCTTTAGCTGGAGGCCATCACTCTGACACCCTGTGTTGGTCTATGTGAGGCCCCTTGAAGGACGTCTCTGACAACTGGACTGTCAGTTATGGCTCCCAGTCTGCAGTAATCACCATACATGGCCTGCTGTAGTCCACCTGTGTTAGCCCGTACCTCTGAAAAGTATATGGCAAACAATAGGGGTCCCAGGACTGAGTCCAGTGGGACATCAGTTGTGACTGGTCAAGAGTTGGACCTGGAGGCTGCTAGGCTTACTATGTGGGTTCTGTGTGTAAGCCTGTTGGCAAACCAACCTGTGATGTATGGGTGTATGTACTGGCTGGTGAGTGTAGAAATAATACCTCAGTGGGGAATGGTGTCAAAACCTTTGGTGAGGTCCAGGTTGTATGTGTGAACTACCACACCCCACACCTAAAGTCTAGGTGGCTGTAAGATGTCAAACCGGTTCAGTAGGCATGATCTGCACTCAATCAAAGTGACCTGGGTTGGGTCAAGTGTCTGGAGGTTACCATTGTCTATGTTCATGAGTGCCATGAGGATGGGCTCCATAGCCGTGCAGATCAGGCTACTCAGGCCTATGGAGTGGTAGTTACTATGGTCAGTTGTGTCACCAACTTGGTGGAGTGTAATAGCTGTTGCCATGTGCCAGTGAATGACCATGTAGCCTGTGTAGAGGCTGATAGTGAATTGCTAAATTAGGCGGGGGGACACTTTGTCTTGTAGTGTCTGCAGGATGCAGTCTGAAAGGGCTATTACCACCTGTATGTCACAGATGTCTGGGATACTCTACACTTTGGATATTGTTGTGGGCCCAGTAGGGGGTGAAGCTTGCTCTGAATGTATCATCAAGTGTGTTGGTGATATCAGTAGGGTCAGTATATTCAGTGCAATATTGCACCAGCACAGTGCAAATCTGTGTGTTACTGCTTACATCCTTGACATAGCCAAAGAAGCCTTTCTGGTCATATTCCAAATCCATGCCTATTTACCTGTGGATGTCAGCCTCAGATGATTACATGAGTAACATAAGTATCTTACTAATACTGGTCACGGACGTCTGCATGTCTTGGGATTTGCTGTTGTTCTCGACTACTGTACTACTTCTGTTGTCTAGCCTGTATAATGTTGGGGTTCAGCAGACTGGTCTGCTTGTGTAGGAGTAGCTAGTCCTGGTTTACCATTGATGGCACGACCCATACATCTTTGTAGGTGCTTATAGAGTGCATTCGTAATTCTGTCTGTATCTTGAGCAGTGTCATCCCTGAGCATGGGGGCTGTGAACCCTCCCACCTCGGTCATTAGTCCTGTGGATTTAGCTGTAGGAAAGGTATTCACTGTGTGTTCCTTGTGGGGGAGATGGTTGGGAGTAGAAATCATCAGTGAATAGTTCATGGTCACATCTAAACAGTGACCGGTTTACCTTTGCTGTAGTGCACCTGTTGCACATGTCAGTGATTACCACTTCTAGTATGTTTTCACCTCTCGTTAGTCCATCTACCAACTGATACAGGCCATATGAGGTGATAAATCCCAGGAAGTGCTGGGCCTGGAAGTACATCCTCGAGTAGGTTATCCAGTTAAGTGTAGGGTAGCCGACACTGATCAATAACAGGGTGTCTGGTAGGACTGTTATGTTTACCACTGTCTCCAGATAGTTGTAGTGGTGCTCCTGGGTCATGGAGGGTTATCTGTATCAGCTCACAGTTTGCATTGCAGTCATGGCTGATGTTAGCTGCAAATGGATGATCACAGAGGTATCATGCTGCCCCACTAACTTGGAGGTGTAGGTATCCCCGATGAATATGGATACACCCCCTCCATGTCTGTGCCAGTCCATGTACAGTGCCTGAAATGTGTGTTATGGATTGTAGTCTGGTAGTGTCTGGTGTGCTCACAGGAGCCTTATACAGGTCCCAGTCACAGAACAGATGTAGATGTTGTCCATACTGAGGGGTGCTGTGAGTGCGTGCATGTTGTGAGTACTACCCCTGGTGTTGAGTCACCTAACCCTCATTGGTTCCGCTATTGTGCAGTTCATGAAGGTGAGATCTACCTCTGAGACCTGCCTAAAAATAGCACCATGGGTGTGCCAATAGCCTTGGCCAGCATTCCAAAGCCTTAGGCTGACGCATGCAAGTTGGTATGGCATTGTTGCAGGCATGTATCCCATCTGTGCTTGTGTCCCATCTTTCCTGTAGGTAACCTACTGGTAAGCAATACAAAGCCTGAAACCTATACATGTCCACTAGCTTCCAAGATAGGCTTTTGGTGTGATTATGTATCAGTAGTCTGTATGCTATTGATGTACTTAACTGTTGTCTGACTACATGGTGAATGTACACTGTATATTGTGATTAAAAAACTTTGTATAATCACATATGATGTTGGAGCTGGCCTGCACTGCAGAGGTTCACAGATAGGTTGTAGGCTATCTGCCCAAGGGCATTTAGAAGCATAGTTACAGTGTGGTGGCTTTACCTGCACCATTGATGACGTAACTGAGCCTCTGTCAAGCATAACCAATGAAGTGATTCCAGGCAGAGTTGCTGGAAGCTGTTGAAGACTGGTGTGCTGTAGGGTGATAGGGGCACATAGTGATCTCAAAAGGGCATGTTAACATGACAAACCAACAGCATTCAATTTCCCCAATATGTCTTGCAGCTGTAGAACTGGAGTGGCTCCCCCAGACCCTGGCTGTATGCGTCTGGGACACATGATCCCAGGGGTGTATATACTGTTGGCCAGTCACATATCAAGGTTTCCCCTGAAGTGTGTCAGTGAGTGGCTATGCCAAATATAGTTAGGATGTTAATGTATAGTCTCCCAATTCATGTGTCATGTCGGTATTTCGAGAAGTTCACTGGGTGTGGGTGGCTCCGCCTGTTGTGTAGCCAAGCTTACACATAGGATTCATGGACATAGGAAATAGGCAGAAGGAACGTCAATGTCAATAGTGTAATGGCTACAGCATTTGCATAATATATGTGCAGTCCTGGTTCAAATCCCAATAAAGTCAGAGATGGTTTACATGTTACATAGCATATATAGGTAGTATTCCACAGACTAATAAACATTTGGAACACACAACCACTGAACTGTGCATTAATTACCCTTACACTACCAGTGCCTGCTCTGAGAGGTAAAATTATCACTACCAGGATTAGAACACACAACCACGTACACAATCTTCAGAATAACCTACCACTAAGCTACCTGAGATGTATCAATGGCAGTTGTGTATACTGACAGGTTAAAACACAAAAGGTAGGAATGTGTGGAAATAGGACAAACCGGCATGTACCCAATGAAAGGTGTATATATAGAGAGAGAGAGAGAGAGAGAGAGAGAGAGAGAGAGAGGGGAGAGAGATATGTCGATATATGGGGATATACATATGTATGTAGATATATAGATAGGTTAACAACATCTACATAACCATGGAGGTACATATAAATGGGATATCTACCAAATACCGACTGTTTGACATACCGACACGCGTAATCACAAGGCTTAAAGTCCGAAAGACCACAGTACTGAAACACCAAAAGCACGAGGTTTAATATGCCGATGTTAAGGGACATTTAGTCAGTGCTTCTGGTGTTGCGGATCAGGTAGGCTACTGTGTGTAGGTGTGTTTCTGAGGGCTGTAGTGTGTGTAAGTGTGTGTTCTGAGTGTGGTGTGTGGTCCTGGGGGACTGTAATTTGTGGGTGTGGGTTTGCTTTGTGCGTCTGTTTGTGCGATCTAGGAGGTAGAATATTAAAGTAGGGGGATGTGGGGGGCACAGACACCCACATGGGGGGTGTAGGGGAGCTTGCCCACCTGCTCATACGTAGTGTAGGATGGTTTGTTTGGATGTGGTGGGTAGCAGTGTGTGTGTGTGTGTGTGTGTGTGTGTGTGTGTGTGTGTGTGTGTGTGTGTGTGTGTGTGTCTGTGTGTGCAAAAAATGTGTGTGTGTGTCTGTTGTATAGATTGTAATGTGTAGTTCTTGTCTGCCCCTCACAGGTGATGTAGGTGCATTGCCCTCCTGTGGTCCATCTGATGTTAGTGTCCCCACAGACTCTAACAGTGATGATGAATGTATGATTGAGACACAGGCATGATTATCAGGGGTTGAATCTGTGCCATTGCTTGCCATTCCATCTATATCCCCCTCATCCCCGCACACAGATCCCATGCCTACACATACCCCATCACCAGTGGCCATAGAGGAAGGACAGTTGGCGTGTGGTAGCTTGGAACAGGAAAGTGTGATGGCTATGGAAGGTGTGCCTGCACACCATGGTGTCAGCCAACTGACTGGTGATGCCCCATACAGGCACGTGGCCAGTACTGCTCATAGGAGGACCTCTGGCCAACATGCCCCTGCAAGACAGAGCACAGCAGCTGGTGTCATCAGACACATGCTTCAGGCTGTAATGGAGGCATGTCTTGAATGACACAACAGAGAAGATCAGAGGCTTCAGAGGGCTACTGTCCATTCTTTAAACAACAACATCCAGGCAATGGTAAATGCTCAACAGCAGATTGCTGAAGCTTTGGATAGACTATTGGGTGACATGGTTGGAGTCCTTGACTGTGGCATGACAATTCACGAGCGTGAGCTGTCTGTGTTGGAACATCTGGTAGGAGTGAGGCATCAGGCACATGGATGTAGGCCTGCTACATCACCTGTTTCAGGTCTACGTGAATGAGCTACCTTATATGTCCACTCCTATAGTGGCAGTAGCAGCAGCAGTGCAGCTAGTGCTGTGCTTTCCACACCATGACACAGCAGGCCATGTGCACGTGGCCCTGGATGGTCCCAACAGGGACACGGTTCCAGTGGACAAGTGTCATCAGACAGTACCCAATCTGCACCTCTGCCTGGTAGTGCCCGTGCAACCCCTGGCAGTCACAGGTCACATGTCCATGGCTGGACACCGTGAACTGTAAAACCTGGCCTGTACAGTCCGCAGCTGTCAATAATACCCCTGTGTAGGCCAGAAAGATGCCAGAACTGTGTGCATACATACACACACACACCGGAAATATATGTAGGGCACCGCAACACACACATGCATAACATCCACACCTGCCCAATTAGATCAAAGGCCCTAACCCACACACGTGATGTCATCCAATGGTGCAGCCTAGGTCTCTGGCAAACATTATCACCCTGTGCATATGATAATGCCTGTGCCGGATCCCTGATATCCACACCATTGGTGCAGGGACATGCTCATATGGTCTGATGCACAGGGTGAACACACTAGGAAGATAAGTGTAGTTTACAATTGTTGAGTACTGTTGACAGGCAGCAGACATAACATGTACTACAGGTGTACAATGCATTTTGTACTGTTAACAATATGTGTCTTGTGTAACAACAGTAACTGCATGTTGGTCATGATGTTCTGCTTTTCTCCTTCAGGTCTAATTGCATGTGCTGGTGGATGTCAGTGTTTGCAGTTAGTGTCCCATATGTCAATGTGGACTACTCATAGGTATGTATGAATATACCAGCATGCACCTTGTAGCTGCCACATCACAGTGAGTATGTCCCATGTTCCAAACATGTCTACTCATCCAAGAGCAAGATAGCTGTGTATTAAGCTACTGTGGCTACAGACGTGACATCCATACTGGGTGACATCACAGGTACAGTTACATGGAGTGGTGAGGTAAGAGAGTGGTCTAGCTGATTACAAGGGTAGAGGCCAGTGGGAAGTATGATGCCTCATTGGGAAGCAGTAATACACGTTCCCATGACAGGATGCCAACACACAACTGCACCCACACACTCAGGTATTGACACACATGTATTCAGTGACACAGTAACACACCCACACACACATGGATTCACCGACACAGTAACACACACTCACACACAGTTGCTAATGTTGAGGTGAGGACCCCTGCCTATGTGCAAATCATCATTACAGTACTGCGAACCTACATGACGTGCCACAGATCGGGGACATCAGCATGGATAGTAGAGTGCATCGCCTGGATGGGGGGAGGGGTCTTATCAGTTCAGTATGGTAACATACATCCTCACTCCAGGGACCAGGCAGCCACACACACACACACACACACACACACACACACACACACACACACACACACACACACACACACACACTGTGGCATTCACTATTGAATACACTTATGTCACGCACATAAAGATACCTCACATATGTGAGATATACACCTCTGTCTATGTCCTGCTTTCTACATTGCAGTCTGTACAGATGTCTACACTAGTGTGCAGGAGAGTGAGTAACAATTGAGATGTATTCCTCACCATACGTGACATATATGGACACACACGCAACCACACATGCCAGTACTGTGAATCAAACACCTGCCTAGCTCATGATATGTATGACAGGCTTACAGCAGTATTGCACGTGTTACAAAGTGTACTGATGCTTCCTTTGGCAACAGTGCTGATATATGCACACAGAATGTCTTAACTGTTACAGGTGTCAAGTGATTTACCTTCAATGTCACCCTGACCGCTGTCTATGTTGTGTGTTATGCCCTTCAGTTAATGAAACCATTGCCTACCAGTTACACAGGTTATTGTAGGACTGCTTGTGACACACATGTGAGCTGTCCTCAGCAAACATCCATCTGCAAAGATGCTCCACCACTTAGTTATTTCCACACATCTGTCCATATCTGAGGTACATCTTTCTGTACATTCAGCATATCACCATATACAGTTGGCAATGTTGAGGCTGCATTGCAACTGCATGATGTACTAAGATACACGTAACCTACATACATCAGCAACTGTACATGCATGGTATCTGAACGCACACCACTACATGTACATGTGTGTAGGTCCTGCACTCCTGTCATTTGGGCTTGTTTGTAGGCATTGCAATTGGTGGATATGTGTAATGACATACATGACACATGGACTGTTGTATGATATGATAGGTGTAATGGGTGACCGGTACAGAGGGAATGTTACCTCTATCAACATTGATATCACACCTTATGTACTGTTAGCATTCAGCAGACATGGACCTACATTCCATGTGCATGTGTGTAATGGCTGTAGCCACCTGTCTGCACAAAGGACAACAACAGCTATGCTATTTACATGTATGTTGTGTGTGTGTGGCATGTACATATCCAGGGCAGGTACATGTATGTCATATTCAAACATGAGGGTGTTTACTGGTGTACAGCAACAGTCATCTACTAATGCTGTAAATAACTGAGGGCCCCTGGTATGTGTATAGCTGACCTGGTTACAGACAGTGGTATCATTGCATTGCATAACACATGATGCAACTGTGTCAGTACATGGGTACTCTCTACAGTTGATGTAGAGCTTGGTATAGTCCACTGGTCAAGGGTCACATGGTGGTGTATTCTTATATGTCCTACAACATATATGGATTTGTGTTGATGGTCCGAGGGCATGGTGGTGTCTGAGGTTTACATCCTAGAATGCAGCATTTGACACTGTGTCCTGCACCTGACTCATCTGTGATGTCTTTTGTGGGAGTACCGGTCAGTACATGTGAGTGGCATCTATGTATGTGGGGACACCACCACCTGGAGTGGTCCATACCTGTGTTATGGCCCACATGACTGGTTCTGAGGTATATGGTGGTAATGCTATTGTGCACTACAGAGCCTTCAGTCAGGTATTCCTCACTGCACAGATGTCACTTCTCCCCATTGTTGGATCTACAGTGACCAGCTGTGATTATGGACACTACACATCTAGCACTGGTTAGCATAAACATACAATGCACTTGCCCTCTAGGTGTCAGGGTGTTATCCTGTGTTTAGGACATTTGCCTTAGAATGGCACTATATGGGAGAATGCGACTTGGCTATTATCCCCACTCCCTGGAGTCATGGATGCATGTGATATGTGTCAAAGGCCTGTCTATTGTCAGTCATGTCATCCCAGAATGACAAACACTGGACAACCTCGTAATTACAGCAGGAAATTGGCTCATTGTGTTGGTCAAGCAGTTGCCACTCTTAGCAAAACATCACTGTGAGTGGTGGTATTGTGCTTGGTATAGGATGGTACATCTAAGGTGACGGACAGCAGCAGACATTGTGTATAAGACCAGTGTCAGATATATGTAGAGCAGCGTTCCTGCTAACAGTGACAACTACTAACACCAGAGTCCATTACAATGTGTTCTTTATGTCTAACTGTAATAGCATGGCCACTGTGGCCTTCCGTGCTTAGAATCAGAGTGCATCCCAGACAGCCCTGTGCTACTAAGTGTATGAGCATGCCCAGTATAACCTTGTGTAGATGGGCACATAGTGCATTCCAAACCGCCCTGTGCTACTAAGGGTGTGAGCATGCCCAGTGACACCTTGTGTCGGTTATGTGCCTCAATGTGTATGTGCATGGCCATTGTAACCCTGTATAGTGATAGTAGTCATCCATTCCACAGATGGGCATACTCCAGGTCAGGATGGATTCCTACTTTAAACACACAGGTTCACATGTATGTACATCTTAACTGCCAGCATCCCTGTTGATGTCCACATTCCTAGAAGGTCATAATGACAGCCTTGACATGTGTAGTCTGTGTGGGGTGACTCATAACTATGTAGTATTGTAATAGTGATCTGTAGATAGGCAGGTGTTCCGTTCCCACCACTGGCATGTGTGTGTGTGTGTGTGTGTGTGTGTGTGTGTGTGTGTGTGTGTGTGTGTGTGTGTGTGTGTTTGCCTCTGTCTGCCTGAGGACTGAATAATGCTTTTAGACTGCTCACACTCCATACAATTCCTATACCCACCTTTGGCAAGGCTGATAATGTCACCCACCTAGAAATACACCTCTGGGAGTGTTGTGTCCCAGTAATCTCAGTAGCGCGTTCTGTAACTGCGTAATGCTGTAGTGAAATAAAGTAGTTAGGTTAGTGTTCTAATCCCAGACTTGCCAAGTGTGTGTATGTCCCCGTCTGCCTGAGGACTGAATAATGCTTTTAGACTGCTCACATTCCATACAGTTCCTATACCCTCCTTTGGCAAGGCTGATAATGTCACCCACCTAGAAATACACCTCTGGGAATGCTGTTTCCCAGTAATCTCAGTAGCGCATTCTGTAACTGCGTAATACTGTAGTGTAATAAAGTAGTTAGGTTAGTGTTCTAATCCCACACTTGCCAAGTGTGTGTGTGTGTGTGTGTGTGTGTGTGTGTGTGTGTGTGTGTGTGCGCATTTGTCCCCGTCTGCCTGCTGACTGAATAATGCTTTTAGACTGCTCACACTCCATACAATTCCTATACCCACCTTTGGCAAGGCTGATGATGTCACCCACCTACAAATACACCTCTGGGAATACTGTAACCCAGTAATCTGGGTAGCGCGTTCTGTGACTGCGTAATGCTGTAGTGTGCTAAAGTAGTTAGGTCGGTGTTCTAATCCCTGGCATGCCAGGTGTGTGTGTGTGTGTGTGTGTGTGTGTGTCTGCCTGCGTGAGAGAAGTACAGTGCTTTGTAGAGTATGCTCTCTCTGTACAAATCACATGACCACCTTTATCAATTCTGCTGTTGTCACCCACCTAGGTCTACACCTGTAGGTGTGCTGTAACCCAGTATTCGCCGTAACATTTATCCTAAAAGCATATTGCTGCAGTGTGATACGGTAGGTAAGGGTTCATATACAGGACATGGCAAGTGTGTTTGTCTGTCAGAGCCTGTGTAGAAGTGGCTGTGAGTGTCTTACCATTGGACATGTTGGGGAGCGGATTTTGTAGTTTTCCTATATGGTGTCCATCTTATGACACATTGGCCACTTCACGAGGAGTACAGCTGTCAGTCAGCTATGGGACTGTGTTGGCAAGCCATACCCCTACATCTGGCAAAAGGCCTCGTGAACAACATATGCAACCCTAGTAGTACCCAGTATATGTCCTGCACCCATGTGCCATGCACAAACACAGGTGCCTAGGATATCCCGCTATGTGGCTAGTACCATGCACATTGATGTCAGATAGTAGGCATGGTGTGAATGCAGTGGCCTGCAGAGGACATGGCACCCTGTACAGCAGTACAATAGGCACATATTTGCAGACATTTTGCCTTCACTATGCTCCCCACTGGATGCCTGTAACATTTGTGGTGCCATCAAATGTAATCCACAGAGGCCATATAATGCCGTACACATGTGCCCTGTATGGACCAGTGCCACTGACACCAGGGAATACCTGTATCATACTATCAATGCAGGTGCAGGTTTGACCTGCTCACTATAAGCAGGTTTCGCCACACCAGGACAGTATTTGCATATCGGGGGAAAAAAGTCTGTGTACACAGCATGTGCCTGCCAAACCAGGTACACCTGTACATGTCACTGTACAGTATTGTGGGAAATGCACATCCCAGGCAATGTTCATGTGAAGGACTGTCAAATGCAGACATGGCATACATTGCAAAGCTATGGCCATACACATTGGTAACCAGGATGTCAGGGCAGATCATGCAGTAGCCATCTGTGTGGGATATTGCAGACACTACACCCCTGCACTGCACACCATTATCGGTTGACGCGATGCCAAGGAGTACCCCTCACCCAGCCTTGTACAGCCATCTTGCACAGCCAACCACTACACACCCATGCAGCAATGCATACATGCATGTCAGTACTGGCACCTTGTGTCTGCGTGTGGGTTATGATGCTTCCAACCACAGTCACTCCCAGTATAACCCTCACTGGCATACCAACAGATGTCACACACTTTCACATGCCCTAGCCCATAGAACCTCCAGATATCCCCTGTTGTGCATGTAGTCCTGTGCATTACTACAGTGTGTCAAACAAAGTAGTTAGGTTGTGTATTTGTGGCCCTGGAAAAAAGTTTCATTGTGAGTCCATTAGAGAGTGTGGTTGTGGTGACAATGGCATCCGTTCACATGGACAGGCATGTGTGCCACACCTAATGTATGTCTAGTATATCTCTGTTGCAGATGTCTCTCACCTACACACATGTTCTTACAGCAAAGCAACATGTCGGCTTTGTGGCATATGTAATAACGTCATGCACATGTAATAGTAATAACTAGTCAGTCAGGGGTTTGACCCCTGTACTGTTAGGCGTGTGGCAGACAATGCTTAGGGTTAGGTCTCCAAGCCCTTCTCTAGTGTACTTTGCCTGTCCCACACACACACTCTCTGGTTGATGTAGAGGTGTACACCTGCTCAGCAACTGCATGTGTATTGTAAGTGATGGACATGATCAGGTGATGGCCTCTGCACCTATTGCAGTCCTCCTGTAGCTGATTGCATGTGGAACAGCTGTAATGGTGTTCCCATAGCCATTCACATGATAAACACAGTACACTATCTAGGAAAAACATTTTGGTATTTGGCCATGACAGTCGCTGTGAGTGGTACCTGGATGTGGTGTTCTGAAACAGCATCACAGATGATATCTGGATGTACCTCAAACATCATGCACAGTGGGAAATAGCCTAAAGACAGGAGGGTGATGTGCCACACATGACTACAGCATGTAAGTGTAGCTATGCTGCATTCACTCAATCTAATAGAGAACATTTGTGAAGGCCAACTCACTCAGATTCTTAACGTTAAATTAACTTCTGTTCCAGCTTTCTCCAATTCCACTTTACTGGAAAAAAATTCTAAGCTTGCTTCCCCCCTTTCCTGTGGCAGGTCTTGCCCAGGTACGGATACATTACATGCACAGAGTGATGTATTCGGTCAATGTACAACTGTTTGCATATATGAATGACACATGTCTGTCTGAGGGAGTCTTGAGATTACATAGAACAACACCACTACATAATACAGGCATCACTGGTGTTTCCCGTTTCATTCATTTGTAATGCTTTGTTGCCACATGGTATGTTCCTGATATATCTCTATATATGTATGTACCTATATGCTGGACATAACCACTCACATATACATCTACATGATGGGATACATTCCTATACTGTTGAATGACTGTGCTGTATGATATGTTTGCGGTACTGTCCGTTGTTTGTATATCTGCCATGGCGTATTGGTAAATCACATTAGCTGTGTGTGCAGGGTCCTGGTTCCGAGCCTTGTAGAGGATGTTTATTTGGTCACAGGGCAGAACAAGGCCATTGGATACGGAGGGAGTAAGATACATTTAAACAGTTGTGAGCGGGTGTGCGTGGGTTTGCGCAGTGTTAAGCAATGCTAACCTCTGGTTACAGCTTCTTACACTCGGTTAGCCTCTACATTGCTTTACCAGTGCAATACCCGCATACTGGAAGCCAAACAGGCTTACACCCGCTCTCTCCCACACTTGCAAATGCACCGACATTGGTGCTTGCATCTGGCTCTCACACCCCTGGGTGGGAGCAAGGACCACAATATTACCTTGTGATGCGTATTACATCAGATTACATGCCTACACTATCGGGAATGGCTGCCCATTAGGCAACAGCATGCCATTCGACTGTACAGAATCGGTGACCTGTCCAGTGATTTATTCATATTATTTGTGTGCTCTTACAATTTGCTCCCATGTGGCTGATACATGGGAACCGAGACTCTTCAATACAGACAAATAATTGGGTTTTGGGACCCACATCCATCGGCCGAGTCATGCATACCTATTATAGGGTTGCCACCTTTTCAATTGCCCAAGGTGGGACTTTTATGTAGAAACGTCTGATTTTGCAGAGCAAAACATACCCACAGTCAGTACAAAGGAAAGAACTTCATTGTTTTGCCTAAATAAGAGCTTATTCTTGTAGCATTATAGTTGCTTATTCTGTTTCTTATAACATTTAGGTGTTTCAGATACAAAATAATTGTTTTATGCAACTACTACAGACAATATAGGAATTCTTTGTCCTAAAGTCTCAGGACATTTGCCATATTTTCAATTATTTTGCAGGACACAACTGCCCAAAGGGGACTGTCCCTCGCAAAGGTGGACATGTGGTAACCCTAACCTATTCTATCATCTTTCTAAGGTAGTTAGCGGAATATGCGCTTTCTGTCACTATCAGACCTCTCATACAAATGGGGAAGAATGAACACTGAATCAGGGACACTTCATAACAACATCAGGGACACATTAAGAAGTTTGGTGCTATTGACCTGACACACTGACAGACCCAGAGCAAATGTAGTCATACACATTGTCTGAGGTACATGCTGTTTATGACTCTTACATGTCATTATTCATTACGTGTATTCCACCACCTTTCCTCCTAATATCACTAGTTCTAGGAGGGTTTAGGTGGAACAGAGTTAGATTCTGAGTCATAATCATGGACGTCCCTGGTAATCGGGGACAGTTCTATGGTATTGTCCCTATGTGTTCCCCCAATAGTTTACGGACAATCCAGTGGATGTGCTTTTAGGGTTTGGGAGGTATGGGTGTCTGCTCTGCTATGCCCACATTGGAATATTACTTACATCCACAGGGCAGTCCTAATTTGGCTCTGCCAGCCAACACCTGCACGCCTAAGCCCATAATCGCATACCCATAGTTCCCCTACCTGCCACTCCTCTACAGCACTCATCCTTACTCTGGGCGCAGGTGGTGTATAAACACACCACTACACACTGCCCACTCTCCCCAATGTTGTACATTGTGTCGCCCCATGTGTTATCATGCTTGCAGA
The DNA here is from genome assembly GCF_019279795.1 of Protopterus annectens. Taxonomy (NCBI): domain Eukaryota; kingdom Metazoa; phylum Chordata; order Ceratodontiformes; family Protopteridae; genus Protopterus; species Protopterus annectens. The sequence continues at coordinate 1,818,135,047 of NC_056731.1, forward strand.
ACCTACTGGTCTGTGTACATCTACAGCCTGGTCGGAGAAATCATTACAGGGCCTGGCTCCGGTCATTAATTTTTGGTGTCCCACAAGGGACATCGATGTCTATGTTTCAAGTGTAGATCTTGCAGATCTCTCCCATAGGTAGTTTACTGTCGGTAGTCTGGGAAGCAGTGGTGTATTTGCCTTTATTGTGTGTCTGTATGTCTCTCCAGCCTAGTTCGGGGGTGGGGGGGTGATGCTACATGTTACACATTTGTTTATTGGACCTCCCACCAACATATGCACGGCCTGTGAACATATGTTACCCATAACTGCTGTATCATATCCTAGCTATATACATGTGTATATTTACTGTAACATATGTATATCTATTTACATTAATATATACAGATATATCTAAATATGTATGCATACATGTATATTCATATCTTGCTCTCTCTCTCTCTCTCTATATATATATATATATATATATATATGTATATATAAAATCTAACAACATATGGGTCTATGGTTGTCTGCATATGTATATATTCATATGTGGGTATGTATCTGTATTCATTCTCTGTATGTATACATTTGTACTATGGCGAGGGAGAAGCATATCTCTATCTCGCTATGGGTGGATATACGCACAGATAGCTCTACATATATACGTCTACATCTGGTAATTTCGTGGTGGTACAGCGGTAGCGTTCTTACCTCACAGCAAGAGGTTCTCCCGTTCGATTCTCGGCTTGGCTTGTAGCGTTCGAAAGACATGCATGTATAAATGGGCGTGCCTTTGTTGAAGGTTGGGTGTCGAGCTGGCATCTCGGTGTTTCGTAAAAAAATCTACTGTCAATCATTAGCGAACCGGAGTTCCGCTGTGGCGACCACTTACCGGGAAAAGCTGAAAGACAAACAACATATACGTCTATATGAAATAAAATAAGGCTCAGCTGCTGTCCAAAGGTCCCGATTCCAGAAAAGAAACCAAACAATAGCAAAAATACAGGACAGAACCACCACTACGATGCACATAAAATACCAAGACTTTTATTGCAGATAGATAAAAATGAGCGCTTTCACGTGCCAAACACTGCACCCTTCATCAGATTTCATTTTTCTAATCAAAAGAGCAGTCTTTAAATATACTGACCAATTACACTTAATTAGAATCAATCAAGTAATACATTTAAATCAAGCAGGTAGTCATGGTGACTACTTCAATGCTGTTAGCTCAAATCATTCATAGTAACCACTATACCAAAAAGTCTGAAATCACACAAAGCAGAACATTTTCTTTATGCAATATAATACATATAACAAAATATATAAATATATAAATAAATATGTATATAAAACATAAAAATGTTCATATATAAGTGTATAAAAGAAAAATATACATATATATATATATATATATATATATATATATATATATATATATATATATAAAATCTGTGTATATACAAAAATGTTTAGAAAGTCATGTATAATAAATTCATAGAAAATGACAAAACTTGTTAAAAAACAAGAGTAATAAAAGATATACATACATAGTTCTTATCATATATCCTGATGCGGTTGGGTAGTGTTAGAAAGACATGCATGTATAAATGGGCGTGCCTTTGTTGAAGGTTGGGCGTCGAGCAGGCACCTCGGTGTTTCGTAAAAAAATCTACTGCCAATCATTAGCGAACCAGAGTTCCGCTGTGGTGACCACTTACCGGGAAAAGCTGAAAGACAAACAACATATACGTCTACATCTGGTTATTCCATTCCTTGCCATATAGATTACACTTTGCTTTAGTGGGTCTCGCAGTGGGTGTGGCTGCTCATTGGGTGACACCTCTGCCCAGTTAACATATTCGCTTGCATCCCTAGGGCTGTCCATATTAGCCAACGTCAGCCACACCTGCAAACCAAGACCCATAAGTAGATACCCATAGTTCCCCCACCCTCGCCTCCTCGACAGCACCCATCCTTACTCTGGGACTGGGACCTGGTTGGTTCTGGACACACCACTACATGCTGTCCACTCTCCACTTCACGATACCCATTTCATACAATTGCCTCGGCCCATGGGTCATCAGGGTTACCCACTCTTGTATTCCGAGTCTGTATACACCGCAGACAAGATGGCCGATTTATCACATATGTATTGTTTTGCCAATTTTTGGAGTGTCCCACAAGGGACACTCCAGTATGTGCTGCATGATTAGAATCCACAGGTGCAATGTGTCCCCCCCTGGTTGTATCCTGCCTGTGGTCTGGGGAGCAGTGGACACTTTACATTGATTGCGTGTATAGTTCCCATGTCCAGCTGTAGGGAGGGCTGGAAGGGCA